>NC_084853.1:39663207-39850707 GCF_951802175.1 Populus nigra | reverse complement strand
GACCTTTGGAGGGGTTGATTTCTCTAGCAAGAGGATGGATGAGTCTTTTGATTGTGGAGGCTGCCAGCAGAGATATGTGCCAAGGCATCAGAAGGCAGGGTATATTGATGGTAAAGGAGGTTGCAGATCAGATAATGACAGTGAAGAGAATTATGAAGATCTTCATAAGAAAGTAACAAGTTCACCCCACACAGATTCAAGGGTTGCAGGCCACAGTGTGAAAGAGACATACAGAACAGGACAAGAATATGAATTTATATCTGAAAATACTTCTGACAATAAGCCAATGGAACAGATTTTTGACCTTGCATCAGGGCACGAGATGGACATTTGCAGTAATGAAAGAAATACATCAGACACGTTGGATATTGGTTGTAACACCCAAATAGCTGCTGAAGCCATGGAAGCTTTATTTTACGGCCCCCCAGCTGATAGCAGTGCTGGTGAGGCTTTTCAAGATCCTAACGACCCTCTTGTAGATTCTTCAAAAGGTGTAACAAATAGTAAAGTTCATTTAAAGGAACTTTCCTATGAAAAAGGTGTTCTCTGCAGTCTAGAGGACATCACAAGAGTGCCAAAGCAAAGAAAGGTTTATGCTAGAAAGGGAGCTTCTGTTTCATCTTGGAAACAGCCTAGTCATCAGGAGTTGCATCGTGACTTGTCAGAAACAACAAAAAGGAAAAGAAGCAAACCCTTGGTTGGGGAGTTCACTGGTAGGAGTTTTATCCATGCAACCAAAAGTTCAGCCACAACATCTCGTAAGACTATTGACCAAAGAAAGGATGAGGAACCTGCGAGGAGAAACAAAATTAAGGAATGTGACAACTATGGGAGTTTGTCAGCGCCAGTTGAAAGCATTTCACCTGGCAAACAACAGATACTACAGGATCCTTTTGCCTCCCAAGACTTGCATCGAAGGTTAGGAGCCAAATTCAAAAGGACTAATGGTGGGTCAGCTAATCCAGGGGCAAGGACAGATGATTTCATGGAGGGTAGTATAATTACATACAGAAGAAAGAGGAGTCATTTGGTTGCGAAACCATCCAAAATTTCGACCACTACAGGAAGATGTCCCAAATTTTGTTTCAACACATCTGAAGGAGGAAGAATCAATGGACTGAGCCAAGAAAAGCTTGCTAGCATGGAGGTATCTACCTCAAACAATTTGCTAAAGCTGAATGCGTGGAGCTATCCCAAAGGTAAAAGAACACGACGTGGACTGCCAAGTCATTTAAATATAGCTACTAACCAATATACCCCATTCACCATAGCTGATGGCAAAGACCACCACCGAAAACCACTCAACATAAACCTTCCCAGATCATCCCCGATGAAAAAGCTTATTAGATTAGGCAATCCCAAGTCATTACCTGGTTCCAGATGGAAGGATTTGAGGAAACGTCGAGATACGGCATGTTTAGGAGTTCTGTTTAGCCAGAATTTAGGTGATGATATCATCAGGCAGCAGAAAAAGGTAGCTTCTGTATCTTTTCCAACCAATAGCGTGATCATTTACTAGTTACATATGTGCTCTCTTTATTATAACAGATCTTGGCAAGGCTTGGCATTTCCGTGGCATTATCTTTAGCAGATGCTACACACTTTGTAGTGGATAGATTTGTGCGTACAAGGAACATGTTGGAAGCTATTGCTCTTGGTAAACCAGTGGTGACTCATTTATGGCTTGAGAGCTGCGGGCAAGCAGGCCTCCTTATTGATGAGAAAAACTTTATCTTAAGAGATGCAAAGAAGGAAAAGGAGATTGGTTTTAGCCTGCCTGTTTCACTGGCTCGTGCAAACCAACAACCACTTCTAAAGGTTTTTCTCTAAGCTTGTGGTGATTTTGCTCAAACCAGACATGCATTTTTGCTTGCTTCGAAACTCATATCCTTATTGTCTCATGTTGATGGGATGCTCATGGGCACAGGGTCAAAGAGTCTTCATTACACCAAATATAAAACCTGAAAAAGAAATGATAACTAGCTTGGTCAATGCTCTTCATGGCCAGGTATGAATATTATGCAATTCCATAGCTAGTAGTCTCAGTGGTGGCATTTTATCACCCTTATGGCCGTAGGGATTTGTTTCCCTTTTTCTTTCTTGTATCTCTTTTATGGCCTTTGCACCTCTTTAAATGAGTTAGTTTCTGAGCAATGCTACGCAGATCATGGAGAAAAGTCAGATATTTGCTTTGAAAATTCCAGATGATCTATTGATTCTTTCATGTGAAGAAGATCATGCAATTTGTGTGCCACTTCTTGATAAAGGTTGGCATCTACAATTCCATTTTCTCCTCCACAAAAGTTTATCTCAGTTTTGTGATGAGAATTTTGATCTAACCTGGTTGCAGGAGCAGCAGTTTACAGCTCGGAGCTTCTATTGAATGGGATTGTTATCCAGAAATTAGAATATGAGAGGTCAGAACTTGTCCACCGTCTGGCAAGAATATCAAATTACATAGTGTGAATACACACGCACAGAGATAAGATGCATGCTTGTTGCACCTTTGGCAAAGGGATGATTTTATTTGATCACCCAACGTGGTGAAATTCTGTTCATCAATGATTTGTAATAGCTTCGATGCATCAGTAATAACAAAAGTCATTTCGGTCTCAGTGCTTTAGCAAACTAACTTAAGAGCACACTTGAACTTCTGCTTACTGGCTGGATGAAGGATTGCGATAGATTTGCTCATCTTGGGCTCAATCTGCCTACATCACAAGACAGTTCGTTGTAAAGGGCATATATATAAGACCCACATTTGGATGATTCAATCAAGTACATGAGGGCATTACTACTCTCATTGACATGTTTACCTACTTGCTTTGCTACTGATGCTTACTTTGTTTATGACAGGCATCGACTCTTTGTGAATGAAGCCAAGAGAAATCGAGTGAGCAAGAGGTGAAGGAGATGGTGCTGAATTTGTCTTTCCCTGAACAGAATAATAAGTTGCTGCTCTTTTTGTAAAACAAATGCAAGTTGTAAATGTGGTAGTGAATGCGAGGTTACCATGTAGTTAAGACCCTTTTTGTAAATCAGGTCATGATGGAAAGCAAATCCTTTCTTCCTTGTAAATCAGGTCGTGAGGGAAAAACAATTTCAAGAGATACTTATGATCAGTTTTTTTTTAAGAAGTATATTAAAATAATATATTTTTTTATTTTTTAAAATTTATTTTTAATATTAATATATTTAAAAAATCAGAAAATATATAAAAAAAATATAAAAAAATAAATTTTCACAATACACTCCTTATAGTGTCTAAGGTTGTGTTTGTTTTTCCGAAATTAATTTTTAAAAAATTACTTTCTAAATTTTTCTATGTTTGTTTGTTATTAGAAAAGTTGGTCAGCAGAAAACACTTTTCAGTCAAAGAAAAATATAACTTGGTTTCAGGGAAAGTGTTTTCCTTTTATTTTGGAAGGAAAACACTTTACGGAAATTGTGAAAAATTTAGAAATGTCATATTATTTGCTGATTATATTAAATTTGGTCCTCAAATTTTTGATTGCTATATATATTTTGTTTTGAATATTTGTTTTTAATTCATCCCGTAGAATTTAATTTTTATATTAATTTTGATTTTTATTTTTATAATTCTTATTTGCTTTTTCCTTATCATTTTTTAATTGAAATTTTTTATCTATCAAATTTGGTTCTTATTCTTTTGATTGTTACTTATTTTATTTGAAATAATTTATAAAATGTTAATTATTGTTATTATTTTAATTTTTTAGATTTGATCTCTATTATTTTGATTATTATTTATTTTATTTGAGATAATTTATGAAATTATATTTTTTCAATTTCATTCTCATTCAACTTTTTAATTTGTAATATTTGTTTCTTATTATTTTAATAAACTTGAAAAAAATAAAACATTAATAAATTATTTTCCAGTTCATTTTTCATGACATAATCAAACACTGGAAAGTATTTTCTAATTTATTTTCTATTATACTGCTAACTATCGGAAAATAATTTATTTATTTTTAATTTAATTTTTCAGAATTTATTTTTTAAAAAAAAATTAATTTCTAGCAAACAATCGGAATCTACTCATTTGAATATTTAAATCACGAGTCTACATGGTTTTGGATAAAAGTACAAAATTTGTGGAATTAATTAAATGTCTTATTTTATCTCGTTAATTTTTAATTTCCTTAATTAAGATTTACAATTTTCTCCATTATCTTTATTTGTGAAAAGAAAACCACATATATGTAACATAATGTATTTTTTAAATAAAAAAAATAAGATGCAGTTGTATATTGTTTGATTTTTTTTTATTTCTTAAAATTTGTAATTATAGTAGTTTTGTAAGAAAAATTGGTATTTAACTTTTTTGTAGTTACTAAAAATTAAAAAAAAGACAGGGGACGCTTGTTCGAAAACATTAAATAAAGAAAATATCCCCAGTACTCTTCTCTCTGCCGGGAGAAAAAGCAAAAATAAAGGTGGAGGGAAAGGAAAGAGATGGATGGCGGCCATTCCCATTCGAGTTCCAGGAATTCAGGTTTCTTTTCATTTCTGTTGCTGTTAGATCTTTCATGCTTGCCTTTCTTTCTTTCTTTCTTTTATATAAATCAACTTCGATGCTTTAGATTCTCTTGTCGTTAAAGTGGCAGAGGAGAAGCAGAAATGGCCAGTCTCGTCTTCCCAAATGGTATCTCACTTCGCTACTAGTGGACTCTCCGTTGCTGTTGCCACCGCCATCACGCACCCCTTAGGTTCTTCTCTTCCTTGATTTTTCTTTTTTTGATTCATTTTAATAATACATTTGTATGATTTGTGATTTCCTTGCATTCGGTTTTATGCTTCCCAGTTTCATTAATTCCAAGATATTTAATGACGTGCTTCTTGTAAATTTATTTCACTTTTTTACTGAATCATATGATCAAATCTGGGAAAGATGAATGAAGGCTCACTTCCCCTCATTGGCCGTGCGATCATGATTTGTCTATAAATTCCCTGTAAAAGGGATGGGATTAATTCCTAGTAAAAGGACTAGAATCTTATTTAATTTGTTAGTGTGATTGGAGAGGTTGAGGTTTGGTTTCCAAACAATAGCACATTGGAACTGTGGCTAGATTCAAGCTTTGATGCCGGAGATTTTTCCCTAATGGGCATAACTTTCAATCCAACCATTGAATCGGGTTGAAATTTTTCCAATACATTCTAGAGGCCTTGTTTCCAGTAGAATTAAAATTTTGTAGCCATTTGAGGTCTAAAAGGCCTTCAAATAAGTACTAGAAGTTACTGTTCAGGATCTGTCATATTTTCCTAGTTGATTTAGAATTCTTTTTCCTATTTGGTATAGAAATTTTATTATTTTTTCAGCTTTGTTTAGGATGTTTTCCTGGTATATAAGCAACCTAGAAGAGCTGTAATATTGAGTTTTGATTAGAAAAAATATTAAGTAATAAAATTTTAAATTAGGGTTCTTGTGTGGTGATCCTGTTTGGTAGAATTCTGTATTGCTTGTACTTGCTATCTTTCTTGTGTTGTTTCCCTCTGTGTCAAGATTGGGCTCGAATGCTGCGATTTTGCATCTCAAAGTAAATTAACTAAGACATGTATCGGAAATGGCGTTTTAAAATCTCAGAGCTGTTTGCAGTGACCTTAATGATGTATGTTATAATGCAGTTAGGCATGCTCACTAGATGGTCTGTGCAGAACTTTGTTTTCTTGTATTGTTCTCTCTTCTTGGGAGGTATAGAAAAGGAAAAGGAATCCGCAATAAAACAAATAATTTTTAAATGGATTGAAAAGGTGTAATTTGCCATCTAATTAGCTTCCACAGCTATATGAAAATATTCATTCTTCAAATTTATGTGTATTCTTTTCTGCAAATGGGATGCATTAGCCTTAGGGCATAGGAAGCCAACTGAGTTTTTGAACATGCACTGCAGACTTCTGACCATTCAAGCTGCAAATTTTACTCACTATACCCTTGGATGATGACAATCTATGTGAAAGCGAGAAAGTGGATGGAATGGTACACTGCTAGCTTTTGAATTTGGTTCTTCTTGTTCAATATTTGAATAACTTTTCTTAGAATTAGTAGAGAAATTGTTCAGAAATATAGTAGTATAGATTTTAACAAGTATTTTAATTATCGATTACTTATAGATGCCGTAGAATCTATCCTTCGAAACATTTTTCAAAATTATACAAAAAGTAACTTTGAAGAAATATGTGTGGAAGTTGTATTATCGCTATTGAATACATAACTATCTCATACTTAAACTTGAAAAACAGATGTGCTCAAGGTTCGACTACAAATGCAACTTGTTGGCCAGAGAGGCCCCTTGACTGGAATGGTATGCCAATCATTTAGTGTGATTGCAATTGTTTGGTTGATTAGCTGATATTGATTTTGGGTTTCCTTACATGTACAGGGACAAGTGGCTGTTCAAGTATTGAAAAAGGAAGGGCCAAAGGCTTTGTATCTGGGGTTGATGCCTGCATTGATTAGGTCAGTTCTTTATGGAGGCCTACGTTTAGGCCTGTATGAACCCTCGAAGTATGCCTGTAATTTGGCTTTTGGGTCCACCAATATCTTACTTAAGATTGCATCAGGAGCATTTGCTGGTGCAGTTGCAACTGCACTTACTAATCCAGTCGAAGTTCTGAAGGTATGCAATCATGTTAGGCATTCTGGAACTTTTCATCTGAAATCTGATCTAGGATTCTAACTTTGTTTTTCATCAGGTCCGTTTGCAGATGAATGCAAATCAGAGACAAGGAGGACCAATGGCGGAAATGCGTACAATTGTTTCTGAAGAGGGAATGCGAGCTCTTTGGAAGGGGGTTGGCCCTGCTATGGCGAGAGCTGCTGCTTTGACTGCATCACAACTGGCAACATATGATGAAACCAAGCAGGTCAAGTTCTAAGCATACTCTGGATACATGAAGTAATTTCTATAGTTTACAAAATTGTTGATTTTTGTTTAATTGAAGTCTAAACTGGTTGCCTTTATTTTTCTTTTCATTCTCCCATATTAAATATTTCTTCAGTTTTCCATTTATGCAGGTTCTGATTAGGTGGACACCTCTGGATGAAGGATTTCATCTACATCTACTGTATGGCACCATTTGAAGCTTTTATTTCCCTATCTCTCTTAATAGATGCATGAATTTATTATAATGATGGGAAGTTGGGAAATAGAAGGTAGATGACAGATAGGATCATCCAGTTCCTGTAGAAAGTCAAAACTGAAGCATCGTCATTTTTCTTTTCATGCTCATAACCTGTAAAGCTTTTCCTTCCTGATGCTTTTTCCCAAAGCACGCTTCATTTTTAGTTAATACATGATTAGCATCTGCTTTTCCTTTTTGTTCATGTGGGTGCTACCTAAACATATTTCTTGTCTTGTGAAGCTCGAGTACAGTTGCTGGAACAGTGAGTACCCTTGTAACTGCACCTATGGACATGATTAAAACCCGCCTCATGCTGCAACGAGAATCTAAAACAGTTGGAAACTATAAAAATGGATTTCATTGTGCATATCAGGTATCAGATTTGTTTGTTCTTTCACATGCTCATCTCACTTTAATTTATGATCATAAACTTTTTTCTATCTGCACTGTTTATTTTCGGTGAATACCCCTAGGCATTTTTGGATTGGAGGGGTTTTGCATACTAGTGGTGATAACTGAAATAGTTTGTGAAGGAAAGAGTAAGAAATTGCAGCTAGCATTAATGTACAACTGGAATTGGACAGCTATGTGTGCTTTTTGCAACTTGTAAGCTGACAGGCAGGTTTTCAGATGATAGTAATTTGGATTATTGTTTATTGTGTGGGAACTGGGCAGTGTCCTCTTTTCCTTCCTGCTGGTGCTGTGGGCTTATGGGTGTGAATCCTCCATCACTGCTGAGCATACAACCATGTGCATTCCAGAGATTGTGGCTTCCTTACACACAGGATGCTGATCTTGCTTGATTACTTGTATAGTTGTCAGTTGACTATTTATTGCTGTCCAAATTGATGATCCATGACACAATAGTTTCATGAGTTTCTACCGGGGAAAGAGAGAAGATTGGTGAAAAACTGCTGTTAATTTTTCTTTTGTTTCTCCCCTCTTTAAGGAGTTTGTCTAATGTTTCTGTGATGTGTGGAGTAAGCTCGGGGATTGTTAATGAGTGTTTACAAGGGAAAATTGGCTTTCATGTCTGACACCTTTGTGTTTTGAGTTTTCAGGTTATGCTTAAAGAAGGCCCTAGGGCACTTTACAAGGGGTGAGATTCTTATCTAGGCCTCCATGAGCATTGCTTTTTTAACCAGGTGCATGTATATTTAAGATGTATGGTTCTACACAATCTCCTAGGTACTCTGGTTCGCTGCAATAATAGCCATAGTTAGGTCTCTTGATAATTTTAAGATGAAATCCTCTAGGTTCTAGTTTGGGCTCTTAACTAGACAAGTAGATCATGATTAGATGATACAACTTTCATACTCATTCTGGAAGTATTTGAAGGGTTTTTTTTTTTTTTTCTTGTGTGTCTCTGCATGTGCTTTTAGGGTGTTAACTTTTAAACCTTTGTAGGGGCTTTGCAATATTTGCAAGATTGGGTCCGCAAACTACAATTACATTTATACTATGTGAGAAGCTGCGCAAGCTTGCCGGATTGGATGCCATCTAGGGGAGGGAATGTCCATTTACAGTCATTCCCCAATACCTGACTTCCGTGGTTTTATTCAAGTGAAGAAAAGCAGCCCTCTCAGCAAGTTCAGAAGGAGGGTTTGCACGAGATGATTCTGATAGCAGATTATTTTTTTGGCCATTTGAGTTGGGGACCAATATTTATTTGGTTTCTGGTGAGACTTGCATTTATTTGATTGAGTTGTATGATTATTTTGGTCAATGCACATGTTTTTCCCTGGGGTCGGACTGTATCATCAGGCATATGAATTCACGCCTTCCTGAATTGCTGTAATCAGAGTAGGAAATTAGAGGATAACCATTGTATCTGGTTTTTCTACAGAAATAATCGTACCATCGCTCTCTTCTCCCTTGGCTGTTTCCTGAACATCAATTTATGGTTGAGAAATAAATGGGAAGATTTATGAGGTCGACCTGTACCAGTCGGAGGTAAAATTAAGGACCAATTAGTGGCCTTGTTGGTATGTGTATTATCAACAACACTGATTAGCTTTAGTTACAAATAACTTTCCCTTCTCACTTTTTTTTGGGTGTTTCTTAGAAGCAAGCTCCAGCTCTCCCCCGACAGTTAACGTAAGGCAACATTTTACTTGAAATTTCTACCGCAGCAGCTAGTAGTCTTTGATCTGGATACCAGGGTTAAAACCAATATTTCTAGATTAAACCAGCGTTGATGCCTTTTTCTGTCATTTTATGATTCCTGGGAGTAAGATCAGTATGACATCAAAGTTAGGGTATTTGTTAATTCTGAGTGATAGTTTAATTGATCAGGTTCTAGGTTTGTTTTTCAATAGTTAAGAGTTCGAGTTCTTTTAAAGTCATTAAAAACTTATATGGTTGTTAATTTCAAAACTTATAAAATTAATCGAGGTGCATGCAATCTGGTTTGAACATCCATGTAAATAAAATATATATATATTAAGGTTTTTGATATTAATATTGTGATCAAGTGTGGCCGGAAAGTCCATCCACAGGACGACAAACAATGCAATGCTATGGCCAATTTTGGTCAAATCCATATGATCAAATAGCTAGTTCTGAAACGAAAAAACTGAGGTCACTATCATACCCTCTTTGACATGGGAGAGAGATTCCACCATGGGAGACAAACTTTAAGGGTCCCATTACCATAAAACCATTTGCTGCCTCTGTTATTAGTATTACTGGCTAGCTGCCAATCCACCCAGCACTTGGATCCCGTTTATTCTTTTTTTTTTTCGCGGTGGAAAATTGATTTTAAAAGGATTAATTCTTTTATTTTTAAAATATTTTAATATATTGATATTAAAAATAAATTTTAAAAAATAAAAACATATACTTTAATTTAATATATTTTAAAATCAAAAATATTTTAAAAAATAATACATGCATAGTTGGTGATGACAGGTTTGTTTCCATCTGTCAACAATCTCAAATACCCAAAATCTATCATCGGTCCTTCAACTCTCTCTACTAAATGGGTAACTACCGGATCCTTTTTCTTTTCTTTTCTTTTATTAAATCAATGAATCATTAAAAAAAATTACATGAATAATAAAATAAAAAAATCTATATATAAATAAAAAAATAATAATCATGTTGACTGGACCCTCCCCTGACCTAGTTAAAGTTTTATCTATTTTTAATTTGATCCGGGTCATAGCAAATAAAAATTGGATACAGTCAAATTCCCCTACTCGCAGATGAAATAGCCACATATATATATATAGTTAAATAAACCCTTTGTTATGGAGCATTTTTTGAAAATTATTTTTATTTAATTATATAGAAATTAAAATAGATATTTATAGGAATAAGTAAGGTAATGATAAAAATTAGAGGATTAATGTACTTTTTTAGTCAAAATTATCTTTCATGTCATTTTTTTTTTATAATAACATGTTTTTTTTATTAATGACATGATTTATGAAAAAAACTAATTAAAATATTCATAAAAATTCTTATGATTTGAAATGAGGAGGAAAAGGTGTCTTATTAATAAAAATATTTTTGTTTTTATCAGAAGTATTGTTTTTTAAACAAATCTTATTATAATTGTAAAAATAAATTTTAATCAAAAAATCATTAATCATTTTTATGTACCTTAACAAATATAAAAATAACTGATATGAGAAAATTATAATAAAAAAATAACAAAATAGATATTTTATTCTCATTAAGTATTAATGAGTAAATGTTTTTTTAAAATCTAAATATTAGGTTATATATAATTATTCATAAAATCACTATCAATATTACCATAAAAAAATTATAATCTTTTTGAGAACTATGGTATAATTGGATGATTCCTTAAATATTATTTTCATAAATTTATTTTAAAAAAATATTTTAAAATTTATAAATAAATATATATTAATTGGTGATCGACATCTTTATTACTTGTTATAATTATAATTTTATGAGAATATAGAGAAAGAAATGCAATTTATCTTGGCTATTTTAAGTTTTAACCTTGCCAGCTACACATAAGCAAGTATGTGCGCTAGAGGGAGCTGAGGTGGACGGCAGTGTAACATAATAAAGAGCAACAAGGCGTTGGCGGGACAGTCTGGCGTTCTTATCTCAATGACCTGTTTTTCATGCTAAACTACCATTCTATCCTTGTATTCCTAATTACAAAACTACCCCTCGTGTTCCCCACCCTCGCACGCTTTCTGCTGAAAATGACACTCCCATTTTTTGGTCATCAACTTTCCTTTTGCGTATGCTCGAGAAAGACAAAACAAAGAAAACAACCACCCCCTACCTAGCTAGCTACTCCTTTGCTTCCCAGGGTTCCCAAGCGTGTCAGAATTTATTTTTTAATAAATTTTTATATATTAATATTGAAAATAAATATTTTTAAAAATAAAAAATATTATCTAATATATTTCAAAAAAAAATATTTTAAAATGCAATATCTAACATTTTCAAATAGACACTTTGTATGCTAAATAATCCCATCAAAATTAAGAGTATGTTTGATTTTGATATTACAGTGGTTGTATTTTAAAATATCTTTGTAGTTTTGATGTGTTGTTGTTAAAAATAAATTTTAAAAGTTAAAAATAAAATTATTATTTTAATATATTTCTAAATAAAAAATATTTTGAAATGCAATATCTAATACTCTCAAACAGACACTTTGTGTGCCAAATAATCCTACCAAGATTAAAAATGTGTTTTACATTGTAACGATGATGGTTTTTTAAAATATATTTTATTTAGAAATATATTAAAATATTTTTTTACTTTTTGAAAATATTTTTTTAAATAAGTAAATAAATTTTTAACGGACTAGGCGACAAACACGCTCTTTGTTCCTCTGAGTTCAATTTCATAGATTTTGGATCGCGCAGCGTGTGGTTGCAAGAAAATTCAAGTGAAACTCCAAGCTGAGAGGGTCCTTTTCTTTCGTGGGTGAGAAATATTACATTGACTTCGAAACTGATAACCTACAAAGTCAAATGACCCCAGCGAGGAGGCCTCTGCTTCTCCGCCCTGCACGGACGAGGTAAAAGTAGAAGTTCCTAAAGTTGCTTTTGCTCCTCAAATCCATGGCTCTTCTCCACCTGAGAAAATCACCATCGTAAGTAAATGAATGCATGTATACAGCTTGCAGCGTACACATGGGCATGTCAGGGACGATTGTCTTGCCGAAAATAAAAAAAAAAATAAAAAAACGTCACAAGAAGACACAGGCACATGCTGAAGGCATTGAATTAAAGCTCCGCCCAGTCAGATAATTTGAACCACTTTGACTGGCAAACGTTTGCCCGATTCTTACAGGAATCGGCTTCCTATGACTAGCTCAAAAAAAGAAAGGCTCCTTTTCTTGCAATTCTTGCTGGTCGTATCTTTTCACTCACATGCTTCAAAATAGAGCTGCCGCCAAGCATGGATTTGGTGTTTCTTTATTTATTCTGCAGGTGAAAGAGAGACAAAGACAACGCTTCTTTTGTCCACAACAAATTATAGATCTAGATAAAGCCTTGAGGTCGTGTAACAGTAGATTTGCGAAATTCACACAGGTCGACCCCATGGTGCTTGCTTGCTTGTGTTTATTGCAGCAATATACAGGCCAAAGAAAGAAAGAAAGACACGCATGGCAGATTTAGGGGAGACTTGAGACTTGTCTTTTTCATTGGAGTGAACTCTGTCACACTTGTATTGCTGCAATAAACACAAGCAAACACCATGGGTCCATGGGGTCGATCTGCATGCAGGTCACTTTAATGGCTGACTTGCTTAGAGCCTTAGGCCTTTGATTGTCGCAATGAAGGTAGAATTGTTACATCTCTGAGCATTTCCTCACTTCATCATGAGCAATTCTCAAACCCAAAAGTCAAATGGTAACACGTTTTCTATATATATATAATTGGTGTATATCGCAAGGAGGAGGCATAGAAATTATTCATCGCTATGAATTGGAGCCAGGATAAGGACTCGATTGGGTTGATTATAGCATTAATTACAGGGACTTAATTTTAATCACTCTAGGAAAATAAGTGAGTTTACTTCAACAAATAATAAATTATTATAAGAAAGACTATAGTTTTGGAAAAAAAAGATATAGTGAGCGCATTGTGGACTTAATTTACATGTTATTTTTTTTTAAATAATCAATTTTATGTTTTTTTATCAAATTAACAACTGATTTCTTATGATGGTCAATTTAAAATTATCACAACAAAATTCTTTTCGGTCTCTCCATTTTCATCTTTCTTCTATTACAGTCTCTCTAATTTTTAAGCCATCATTTTTTTTTTGAAATAGCTCTTAGCCGGTCACTAGCCGAGTTAACCCGGGTTAGTATAAAAATAAAAATAATTATTATTATAGTTTTAAAACTCGATTTAGGAATCGACCCAAGGCAAGACCTGGATCACAAGTGGGGCTGATCATTAATCCGAATTAATGTAAGAAAAAAAAAAGTTATTATCATATTCTTGAAACCCGACTTGGGAATGGACTTGGGTAAGACCCGAGTCATGTGTCAAAAGGGTCAACCTGAGTTAACCCGAATCAACATAGAATAAAAATGATTATTAGTATAGTCTTAAAATTTAATTTGGAGATAAACCCAAGGAAAGGCTCGAGTTACGAATCAAGAGGGTCAACCCGGGTTACTGTATGGACAAAAATAGTTATTATTATAATTTTAAAATCCGACTCAGAAGTTGACCGGAGCAATGCCTCGAATCAACCCGTCAAGTTAGTCATGGTTTTATAAATATAATTATTGTGAAATTATTAATTTCAAAACTCATTATAAACTAAAGTAAAAAAAATAATAATATCCAATCACTATTTTTAAACATGTAAGTTTAAAAACAATAAATATCAAGAGTAAAATAATTATTTTTTTATATTTTATCATGTTTTTTCTATCATAATCAAATAAAATATAAAAATAATTATTTTATTTTATATATTACCATCAAATACAATTATATCCTCGTACTCTTCTGTGTCATGTCTTATCTGCCTTCACTATTTCTATTTTTTTAAGGATAGTAACCAAATAATGGAGAGTACACTAACTCATGTTGGAGTTTGATGAATGAGTGAAATTGTTTTTTCGAATTATCACATGGGTTTTCAGTTTTAGAGAAAATTACAAAAAATTAATTTTTTACCAATGTACCAACAAAGATAAAAAAGAAGGGATTTCAATTAAAAAAAATCCAAATCTTACCGATAAAAGAGGTTGTTCCCCGGGCTAACACATACGCGTAAATAAATAAATAAATAAATAATAAAATAAAATCGGACGACCTCTTCAGAGGAGAGAATAAAAGGAAAAATTCAGTACGGGCGTGGAAAACTAGTCAAAGAAAATCATCGAAGCAGTTAAAAACGGAGAGAGAAAAATAAGTGATTTTACTATTTATGTAATCCGAGGGCCCAAAAAAACCCATCCCTTTTTGGCAATCATCAGCGGCTTTTTGCCCTTTTCGGGGAATAGGACCTGAGAGAAAGAAAATCACCCTGCCAATTGCCATGCAAGAGAAATGATTGAAAAAACAAAAAAAAAAAAAAACAGAGAGGAAGGGCGTTGTAGTAATTTAGGCCGATTGGTGGTGGAATCGAGATGTCAAATAACTGCACGAGCATGGGCGTTTGAAGCCTATAGCTCGAACAGCTGTAAGGTCAGAGTCGTAAATCACTCGAAAGTCGATGCCCAGATTGCAACTCTTTAATTATAATTTATCCATCGAAGATCCAACTTTGCCATCCAGAAAACCCCCAATTTCCATGCGACGACGAAATCACCCAAAATTTCAAGGAGAAATCTAGAGAGAGAAACAAAGCCAGTGAATTCTAGACAGATAGGGAGAGGGAGAGAGAGAGAGTCACAAGAACACCAACACGAACGGAGAGAGAAGGAGAGAGTGTTTTCTTTTCTATTTTTTTTTTGGTAATGGCGGAGGGTAAAAAGGAGAAGAAATCGAGCAGTAGCAGCAGCAGCAGTAATGAAGAGAGCGTGAAGCTGTTTGTGGGTCAAGTACCAAAGAACATGACAGAAGCTGAGCTTCTGGCAATGTTCAAAGACTTCGCTTTGGTAGACGAAGTCAACATCATTAAAGACAAGACAACTCGCGCTTCCAGAGGTTGCTTACTTGCTTTAGTTTCTTCGCATTCTCCTGATTTCTTCCCTTTCGATTCAAGATTCGTAATGTGCAGTCACTCTTACAACCCTAATTTTTATTTATTTTTAGGTTGTTGTTTTCTAATATGTCCTTCCAGACAAGAAGCAGACAAGGCAGTTAATGCTTGTCATAATAAGAAAACATTGCCCGGGGTTAGTTCTTTCTTTAATTTCATATCTCCATGTATAGTTTACTACTTGCTGTTTTCTTGTTTTCTATCACATTGTATTGTAGATGAAATCTCCGATCCCGGCAAACCACTCGAGTAGTTTTTTTTTTAGTTTCCGCGATTACTTACTGTGGTTGACTTTGGGTAAATGTAATCATGGAATCGTTTCTACTGTGTTTGATATTCTGATGTTGACGATTGTTAAGTTAGTTATTATTTACCAGCATGATAATCATGTGAAAACAATTCTCAGTGATTTACAGTAGTGGAATATGCTTGCAGCATATGTGAATTTTGCCGTGTTAGAGTACGGTTGTTACAATGAGGACCGGTTTAGTTAACGAGAGTATTGTGATGATGCTAATTGTATATTGGAAAGGGTCGGTGTTTTAGAGGGATGAAAGGAAGTTGAATTTGACAAATGGATATCATGAACGGCAGTTAACAATGCGCTTTTATTGGATATTTGCGATGAGAGGGTAAATTATGGTAATTGTGGATTTAGATGGCAACAAAAAGATAAATGGGTGAATCACTTCATACATTATAAAATTTGTAGAAGACAGAAAATGTTGAGAGATTCTAAACCAAAATGGAAACTGTTTTGAAGAATGTATTTTAAGGAAGTTGTGCCAGAAACTAATTTCGAAGTTGTGCCAGAAACTAAGTTCGAGAGGAATAAGGTGTGATGCAATGTTAAGAGTTATTTGAATATTTTAAATTTTCTTGTAAAGTCAATCGTCATTAAAAAAACATTGATATTGTTAGTTCATTATACTGGATTATTTTTAAATTTCCAACATATGTTCACCATTGATCTTCGACATTTGATGGTTATTTATACCGTTTCTCAATTACAGTTATTATAGATGAATAGTTATGCAATCTGGGATTTTGCTGGCCAAGGTACTTCGGTTAATCAGGATTTCTGTTTAGGCCTAGCCTTTTTTCTGTCTATGGGTAATCTGTTTCTTTTAACGGCTTAACTCCCAATGCCTTCTTTTTGTTAAATATCTCTGTGAAAGTGTTAGAGCTGCTTTTTTTGGAATCTAATTACCTGCAATGTGGCCCTTGATAAGTGCTAGCTTTGTATGACCAGTGCTTTTATTTTTCTTACTCTCTGATGCGTTCATCTCATTGTCTCTCTAATTCAAATGCATCCTGTTCTTTCTGTCCAATTCAGGCATCTAGTCCGTTACAAGTGAAGTATGCAGATGGCGAGTTGGAAAGGCTAGGTGTAATATAATATCATTGACTGTTGATTAGTTGCCATTAAGATCATTACTCTGGATTGCTGCAGCAAGATTCCTCATTGTCTTATCTGATTACTGTTATTTTATTCACTGTCTTATTTAATTTATCTTGTTACATAATGATTCTTTTTTGTTCTTCTTGCTATCCAGAACACAAACTCTTTGTTGGTATGCTTCCAAAAAATGTTTCTGAAGCTGAAGTATCTGATTTATTCTCTAAATATGGAACTATAAAGGACTTGCAAATACTAAGAGGTTCTCAACAAACAAGCAAAAGTACTCCCGATCTCTTATCTGGCTGTTGTTGTGAAGCACTGAACTTTACTGTTCTTGCTGATGTCAATTAATTAATTGGTAGGCTGTGCTTTTTTGAAGTACGAGACAAAAGAACAAGCCCTTGCTGCCCTGGAGGACATCAATGGAAAGCATAAAATGGAGGTGAGCTTTATTGGCTAATTGGACTGATAGTTCTCAAGCTCAAGCAATTACTCTTCTTTCTAGTCAGAGCCCAACTTTAATTCTTTGCTGGTTAATAATGTGATGGGAAAAGTCACTCTTTCCTGTCTCTGTTTTTTTAATCAATGTTGGCTATCAAATTGAACTCACATGTTAGATAAGGTTGTTCTGTTACATAATGTAACATCATGGACCTGCCTAGTAAAATTGGTCATTTAGTTACTTCAGTGGGGGCATGCTAATTATTTTGGTATGGCAGATCAGAATTGCGTCACGAATTTGCGTGTTAAAATAATTTCTGTAGCTTTCTCCAAACTTGAATAACCATAATCTGTATTTCCTGAATAGGCTGTACAAGGTGAAAGTATATAACTGTTTATAAATTTGCAGCAATATATTTTTCCCTTTAAACAAATTTTAAATTTAAAATCAAAACTTATCTTCCATTTTATGTTGTCACTTTATTGACAGATGTTGTAGCAACGAGATTCCACGTTTTAATATTGACTTTTTTTTTATAAAGTTATTGGAGGATTGAGGGGAGAGGGGACAGTATCTGTAAACCCTTTTAGCACCTGAGAACTCAGCAATAATATGGATGCATGAATTAGTGACATGCAGTCTGATCACTATCTCTTGCTTTGTTAGGGTTCAAGTGTTCCTTTGGTTGTCAAATGGGCAGATACAGAAAAGGAAAGGCAGGCTCGGAGAGCTCAGAAAGCACAATCGCAGGCTATGCCTAACACTGATTCACAACATCCGTCTTTATTTGGTGCCTTGCCAATGGGATATGCTCCCCCTTATAATGGATATGGATACCAGGTCTGTTTGCTACTAACTATTTTTCAGGGAATACCTCAGTTTCTGCAGTTCCAGACCTTTTGGAATTTGTCAGGATCTTTCTTACCCCATAACTTCCTAGTCTCTTGCTTGCCTTTCTTCATTTAATTTGCACCTTTTTTTCATTTACTATTCAAAATCAAAATGGTGTTGAGAATGTGGTAATCTCTGTTCTTGTAGGCTCCTGGAGTTTATGGACTTATGCCGTACCGTCTGCCACCCATGCAGAATCAGCCTGCATTTCATAGCATGGTTCCTCCAGTAAATCAAGGAAATGTATTGCGTGGTGGAATCAGACCTGACCTTTCACCCAATATTTCCCCTAGAAATTATGCTCCTGCTACTTATATGGGCTCTGCTTATCCTACGGTGACAGGTCTTCAGTATCCAGTGGCATATCCTGGAGCAATGATGACTCACCGGCCTTTGAGTAGTTCACCTGGTGCACTGTCACCCACAGTTGTGAGCAGTAATTCTGCAACACCTTCAGGTGGCGGTGGAAGTTCCGGGGTTCAAGTGGAAGGTTTGTCGTCTATACAATCATTCTGTGTTTTGTTAATTGTTACTCTTTTTTTCATTCTTGGTGGTGCTTTTCTGCTAACAGCCTGCGTTCTTTGTCTTAGGTCCACCTGGTGCTAATTTGTTTATATATCACATACCTCAGGAATTCGGTGATCAAGAACTTGCCAATGCTTTTGAAGCATTTGGTAAGGTCTTAAGTGCCAAGGTTTTTGTTGATAAAGTAACTGGTGTTAGCAAATGCTTTGGTATGCACTCTTTATTACTGGTACATGTGAATCTGACATTTACGATTTGGAGATCTATCTATGTATCTTAAAGGCTTTTATTTGCAGGATTTGTTAGTTATGACTCACCAGCAGCAGCTCAAAATGCTATTACCATGATGAATGGATTCCAATTAGGTGGTAAGAAATTGAAGGTTCAACTTAAGAGAGACAATAAACAGAGCAAACCATATTGATCGGCAGGTGAGTCAAGGAAGCAAGCAGAATTCTCTGTGATATGTGGTCGCATGCAACCTGGATATATGGGAGTGACTGGTATCAGCATATTGGGGTGGATAGATAATATCTGGTCATTTGCATTTCCCCATCCTTGTAATTGCTTCACGGGATTGAAATTTCCAAAACTTGTAATTCATGGTGCTTTGTGCGCCAATACAATTTGTAATTTGTGTACCATGGAAGTTCATTTAGAGATTAATTATCAATTTATTGATTTTTCCATTAAGAGCTTCTGATAGTAATGTTGTTGAAACATCTTTGACAGATTCTTCTTTGATATTCTGCTATTTCTTCTCTGATATAGTGCTATTTATTAAATGACCATTTTCTCTCTCTTTTGTTTCCTTTTCTCGTCGGCTAAACGAATCATGGGTAAGTATGTTTAAGGACACTTTGGTAGTATCAAACGTGGCTCAACCTCTGCTTAGTGAATTGTGCAATTGTCCTGTTATTCGTTGTTTCTCTTATGTATCACAGTATTGAAATTGTGTGACATAACAGTGAAATTGTAGGATATAAATAGCCACCACAAAACTTCTGCCTGTTTCATGACAAGTGCATGAATGGTTGTGTCAAACCCAAGTTACATGGATCCCCCTCCCCTGTTCATCTTAAGTATATGTATTCGGGTCCAGAACTATTCAGGTATTGTGATGATGATATCATGCCTGTGAGTTTTTGTGCTTTTGTCCTGCATTGGTTACACGGAGCTTGTGGTGATATTTATCGTATCCATTTAGGTCAGGTTGCGATTGATCATAAATGCTTGTTTCCCCTTATTAATTGGATTTTTGATAAATCTTGCTGGATCACTAGGATTTAAGATGCTTCTTTTGCTTAACAATTTATTGGTATGATCTCTTGCAGGTCCTCATTCCAAAACATTGAAGAAACTGGTGGTTCATTTCTCAGGATAAAGGTATGTTTGATCTTGAAGCTTTGCCTGCATTCGAGTTTAAACTTAGGTTCTGATAATCTCTTTCAGCTCTTTATTTTGTTTCTACTGCAATTCATGTCACATGATTGGCATACCTTTGATTTTGAAGCATTTGCATGCATTTAAGTTTAAATTTTTGTCCTTGATCAACTTTATGAAGATTGCTCTTCTTGAAGGCTAAACGAGTTTCAGGAAGGTCGAAAAACTTATATATCTCATGTTTAAATCGTTGTTTCCTTGAGACTACTGTTACACAGATGTGTCATGAGGAAAAGAATGAAGGGAAACATTATTGCTCCAACAAAGTTCTGGATGGAAAAGGTATCTGCTATTGGCCTTTGAATTCTCAATTACTTCTTATTTCTTTAACCATTTGAAGGGGCTGTTTTTCTCTCCTTCCGTGTATGTCTTGGAATATATCCTTGATAACTACATTCAAATCTTTCCCAGGCCAAGCCTTGGATTTTCTTATTCTTAGCATCTGCTCAATGTTAACATGGACTTTGTTGATGGTTAGGATTGCATCTAGATCACTCCTTGTAGGAAATCACTTGTCATTCTATAGCACTCGAAGGTATTGGGACTACAAAAGAAAAGAGAAGGAAATATGGTGTCTCTGCAAAATTGATAGACCTAATTTGTCTTAAGAGCCTGTTTGGCATTGTGGTAGAGGTGTTTTTTGCTCGGAAATGCATCAAAATGATTTTTTTTATTATTTTTTAAAATTCATTTTTGATTTTAGCACATCAAAATAATCTAAAAACACCAAAAAAAAGAAGAAGCAAAAGGGCTTTCCAACCGCCAGAAACAAATGGGGCCATACTCATACATGTGTTTCTGTTTGGTGCTTTAGAGGGTGTTCTGGCCAGTAACAAATCAAGTGGCTTCCATAAAGTACTTGAATACCCAAGTTGTTCTTGTGTCTTTATGGACTACCTCCTCTTGATATGTTTTTCTTAAGCTACGGGAGAATTATGTGTTGTCAAGATTGGTCACTTTATATCATACAAGTTCCTGCATGTTGTGTACAGTTTACCTGTTTTGCTCTATTTTTCTCTTTCCTATTGGCCTTGCTGCAAGTAAACTGTGGTGGTGAGTTCTTGGGTTGGATGAACTTGGATTACATTGTGCAATTTGTTTTAGTTCCTCCTCTCCATCTCCATTTTTTCCTGATCTTTGTCAACTGAATGTCCAAAAAATATGAGGTCATGATGGGTCTTGATTCATATTCAAACTTGAACACTTTGCAACCTGTGGTTGTTCTATTGTAATGGGTTCGATTAAAATCAGCTCAGTTATGTTAAATCTAACTCTCTGTCCAGTCAACTGCCACCATCGCTCCAAAACTGCTATTTGTTATCTGTATTCTTGTCTTGTCATGCCACTGTTTTTCTCTTTCATTTTCCTTGTAGAAGTTAAAATAGCTTATGAAGTGGATAATTAAAGTAATGGAATACATTGCCAGTGCATTTACACCCCTAGGGGGCATTATGAATTTTATAAAACTATCTATTTTTGAGTTGTTGAGAGCTTGTTCCTTGTGTATTGCACCTAATGCAGCTTTCTAACACTTGAGTTGAGCTTGGAAAATTGGGTGACACTGAAACTTGTTATATTCCCATCTCTTATTGGGATCATTTCTTCCATTCTGTGTTCTTTGTCTGCATGTGTGCGTCTGCTACTTTTTTCAGAAGATGATTTTCTTTTATTGGTTGATAGTGTTGTTGGTGCTTGATCTGCACACTGACTTTCTGGTATAACTTGCTGTTACAAGTTCATGTGCATGGGTGAAGGCTCTCCATTCCAAAAGTTTTGTTTCCTCATAGAGTTAATGTGACACGTCAAACAGAATTGCATTCATTGTGGATGTGATGTCAGATTATTATTACCAACTATTTGAAGGTTTAAGGTAGTTGTAATGGATCATACATATTTCTGAATGAATCACACACTTCAACCCCATCACTTATGGAAAAAGATGACGCTTGAACTAGAGGTGAACTGTTCTCATATAACACAAATGAAGGGCATT
Organism: Populus nigra; assembly: GCF_951802175.1. Taxonomy (NCBI): domain Eukaryota; kingdom Viridiplantae; phylum Streptophyta; class Magnoliopsida; order Malpighiales; family Salicaceae; genus Populus; species Populus nigra. The sequence goes on along the minus strand of NC_084853.1, from coordinate 39,828,693 downwards.
CTCTTTGCTGCAGTCAGCTTATATCTAGACTGTGCAAAGGAAGAAAACCCTGTGTTGATGTTTGGGTGAATGATATGGTGACTGTCCTGCTTTTGTTCTTCTCTCCTTGTTCTCTATGCTTCGAGTACTAATTCCACGACTAAAATTTGTAAAATAGGGAGGATTGCAGAGCTTATAGAAGCTTTCAACCTTCCAGAGATATGGTACAGAGCTGGGAGTATGCTTCACGTGTTACTTGGGCGGCAGCTCTTCTCAGCATATAGCCCTCACGCAAGGAACCGTTGGCAGGGGGTTTTTGACAACTTAATAGATTACGAAATCCTTGTGCAGATTACGAAATGAACGGGATGATTTATATTTTAGGTCATTTTCCTGGTGATGCAGGATAAATGTTCATGATTTCAGCTTTGAAGGATCAAAAATTATTTTTGGAGCTCCTAATAGAAATATACCAGTGTTTTTCTTCATCTTCCATTTTGAGTACTGTGTTCTGCTGGTATTGAAGGTTTTGTGTTGCCTTTATTTACTTATTTAGTAGGTTTGGTGTTGAGCTATGGTTTAATTATCTATGATATTCATTGAAAACAAAAAAAAAAAAACCCTCGTGACGTACTAAAATAATGCGTAAATTATTAAAAAAAAAGGAGTAAATTATAGTTTTCTAAACAAGTTATATAGCCTCTCTAGTTTCAAAACCTAATTAAACAATCCATTGACTAATGTTGATAGTTCTAAGTTTAATGTTACCTTGTTTCAGAAAATAACTAATTTCCCTGTCAATCTTTACATTTCTCCCCCTTTTTTTATTTCTTAAGAAAAATGAAATGAATAAAAGAAATTGATTAATTAGTTCATAAAATTAGAGAAGGTATTTAATTTATTTTGTAAAACTAAAGAGATTAATTAATAATTTACTTCTATAAACATAGTGTTTAGTAGATTGTTCAATCGGATTTTGCAGTTTTGATGTTGGTGGAGAATTTAGCACTTCGGTAAGTATTTTACCAGTTGTAGTCTTCTGCTTGATAACCATGACCCCATTGAAAAGATTTTTTAATCTACACGATTTATTATTAAAAAAACAATGTTTCGTTTTTATATTTTAAAAATCTTTTATTTTTCTATTTGTTATCAAAGCCTCAATGTTTATTTTTATTTTGTATTCACATTGTTTTTCAAATGTTAATATTAAAAATATTTTTTTAAAAAAAAATTATTTCAATATATTTTCAAATAAAAAATATTTTGAAAAATAATTATTATTGTAATACTTAAATCAATAGTTAAAAAAGTTAATATATTATTTTAATTTAATGGTTAACACACGGGCTTAAAACTAGGTTATTGGTTCGATCCATACTTGAAGCAAGATTATTTTTATTCCATGGATGAGGTAGAATAGGTAATATATTATTTTAAACGCTTGGTTAATAAATAAATATTGTAGTTCAGTGGTTAACACACCTAATCTAAGGTGAGGTTGTGGGTTTGATTCATATTAGAAACGAAATTGTTTAAATTCTATAAATGACATATGACCTGATATTTATATATTTTTTTAACAATTCCATGGCTTTTTACCCATTTGGGTTTCCCCTCTTCTTGTTTTTTTTTTTTTACTTTTTCTTTCAATATTTATATTTTTAATTTTTTTTTAATTTTATCTTTTAATATGAAATTTTATTTAATTTTATCATTCAGTATAGTATTGAGTTGATGATAAATTAATTTTTATATTTTTTTATAAAATAATAAAACTTTTTTGGCCTGTATTTTCATGATCTTTTGATTTTTTCTTCTTATTCCATAATTTAATAAGGGTTTTCTTTGGGTTTTTTCCATTCTTTTTTTATCTTTTATTTTTTCTATTTTAATTTTATCATTTAATATAAATATTTTATATAATTTTATTTTTTTGTATTGTATTTATGATAAATTAGTTTTTGTATTTTTTATCGTACAATAAAATTTTCTCTTTTTTTATATATATTTTTTCCATTTTATTTTTTAATACGAGGTTTTTAACTTTTTTTATACGTATTTGTTTTTAATTCTATCTTTTATTATAAGATATTTATTTAATTTTATCATTTAGTATAAGATTGATTTATTTTTTGTAACTTATCTAGTTAACAAAATCATCTCCTAATTATTTTCACATGATTTATTTTAAAATTTAAACAAAAAAATAATCAAGTAAAAATATTTGAAATTTAAATCGTTATAAGAATGCTAAAAGTATCTTGAATAGTTAGATATTATTGGTTAATAACTTGATTGTTGGCCGCACACAATTATTTCAAATCAAACCACGTTAGTCATCAGTTAAGATCTTATCTTTGCTTGCATTGCCTGGAGAAGGCTAAAAACTTTCCGACACACAGGAAAACAAAAACATTCTAGATGAGCAGCTGCCTTCTTCGAAGTGGATGGGTTCTTTTAAAAGACAAAATTAAAGACACTCTGTTATTTGTTTTTGATTTACTGATTATTTAGAGGAATCCAATTACGGTTTTGATTCACTCTCTTTCATATATATATATATAATAGACTTTTATTTAAAGGCTGTAGAAGACACGTAAAAAACAACCAATTGAGAAGAAGAAATCATTCTTCAACTATAATAATATTTTTATTTTCTATAAATTTTTTTAATTTCATCATTTAGTTTGCTGTGATTAAAATTCATAATTTATTTTAATTTTTTTATCTAGTTATCTCAGTATGATGATCTAAGTCACATGTTTGGTGTGTTAACCGAGCTAACTTGAGTTTTTTTTTATTTAATTTTTTTCTTAACTCTTCCTTCAACGATTGATTGAGAATTAAATTTCATAATTTGTTTTGATTTGCTTTCTATAATATCATTTTAGTCTTATGACCTGACTTGCGGACTTGGTCGGTTAACTCGGTTGAATAGGGAATATTTTTAGGTTCTTTTTTTAATTTTATCTTTTAATATTTGACTGATTAGGAACGATTTAGTTATCCTGGTCTAATGACCCAGATCACGGGTTTTGCTAATTAAACCGAGTCGACGTGTTTATTTTGTTTTTTTAATTGATCTTTTTAAAATTTCATCATTAAATATTGGATTAATTGAAAATTAAGGTTCATAATTTGGTTCAATTTACTTTTTATAGGGTTATTTTGGTCTTATGATTCGAGACACAGATTTGACTAATTACCTAAATTGACTCGATCAATTCAATATGTCATCGTTCCAATATTTTAAAAGAATTATTTTAAATTTTTTATATTAAATTATATTTTTATTAGTTATTCATGTTGTTTTAAATTTACAAAGTCAATCAAGTTATATTAAATCAATGCAAATATAATTTTAGATTTTTTTTAATTAGAGAACACGTTTTTTGAAAAAAAATCAGATTGCCCGCGGTGTAATGATGGTGAAGACTGCAAAAGGGGGGAATTGTTGAGGAGGTCGTTTGATGATCACGGCAAGTCTTCAACGTATGATAAATGATGGAAAAGACGCAGACAATGTAGACAACTTGGTAGTAAGTACTTCAAAGCAGTCAATGGAGTGCTGCTTTGCTCGGTCATCGATTAGACGCTACAATTCTCAGACGCCCGCACGCACACCCTTTTACTCAACTTAAGCCTTACCCTACTTTAGTTTATTTGCCGCCGGGTCAGAAAAATATATATTTATATATTAGATTTTAGCTATGAATTAAATAATTTATTTTATCTAATATTGAGATACAAAACATTTCACCTACCTAAATTAATATGGGTTGATCTATAAAAGTTACGGGAATAATCTTGAAAAAAATAAATTAAAATATTTAATTTTAAATTAATTCAATATTAAAATTAAAAAAAAGTAAAAAATAGCATTTACTTTTAAAAAAACAAAAAACTAAATGAATTTAAGTCAACGTATATCGTCGGATTTAAAAAAAAATTATGTTAGAAATTACATAAATTTTTTGTATCACATGTTTATTTTAGAAGTAGGAAAACCATGATAAAAACATGGTGATGAGATGGTAAAAGTGCACATTTATATTCAAAACAAAGAGCAAAAAATATATTATTAATAACAAATGATGAAATTGTTTTTTTTTTTAAGTGAGGGGCAATAAAAGCATTAAAATTCAAAACCACCACTTATTTTATCTATTATTTTAAAACTGCAAACTAAAATAAATCTTTAATATATTTCCAAACCAATTCAATATATTTGTGAAAAACCCGTGTCACCGGTGGCAATCTCTTCTGCGGGTAGGACAACACGTGGTAGATTGAAATGGCTTTCTGTAGTTAGAGTAGTCATGAAGATTGAAGAGTGGTGGTGGAGTGGAGCCCAGGCGATTGCCGTGCACAATTACTCCAAGTAAGGTAACGCTCTTCTCAAACCAAATGTTAATCATGGCATTGAAGATTCAGTGCTGTGGGTGGGTGAGCCACAAAGTCAAGCTTAGATCTTGGTTTTGCCCTTTTTTGTGGGCTTCCCGACCCTTCCATTTTCTCCGTTTTTCCCAGTAATTTCTTAGCCAGACGAGCACTTGTTCTTCTGTTTGAATACTCAGGCGACGGTGAGACCACCCTCCATTTCCCCCCACGTTTCAATTGCTCCAAATTGATACTGTCCTGGTCCCTTCAACTGCACAAAGCCAAGGCATGTATGATCACAGAGAGCTATTTTTCTTTTGTTTTTTCCCCCCTTTTACCCAGTCATGGTTGAAATAGTTGATCATTTATAGAAAAATATTCCAATCACTTGTCTTGACTGTAGAAATATTAGACTTGCATTTTCTTTTCTTTTCTACTTCTTGCTTTCCATTTTCTCTAGAAAACTTTGACAATATTAATTCTCAACTCGCAAGTCTGCTAATTATAGGATTAATTCAAAGTTTGACGTTGATTGCATGCCTCCGGAGTTTCTTTAACTATGATATTTTTGTTTTTTTAAATGTTTTTATAGATTTATTTTTAATATTGGTATATTAAGACAATATAAAATTATATTTATTTATTTTGAAAAATAGAAAACAAAACCCGAGTATTTGTTTATTTTGAGAATACCTGATTATTTTTATCATGTTTCTAGAAGCCATACTTGATTATGTCGAATGCCCGACCACAGTATACCTTCTAGAAGATTAGCCACATGGCTGTGTCATTTCATTTCCCATATCTTTCATAAATACGGTGTCTTTCCCTCATACTAATTTATTCAAATTTTTTTTATGAGGCTGACCTATGCAAGAAAAGCTTGCTCTCATCAATTCAAACTCTGCAAATTACCTGACAACCCTATGCATATCACTTACTATAAAACACTCAAGGTTTGTCCTGGTACGGGAAATCTTCTGAACAAGGTTGCAAGCTTTCAAAACATTAACTGAGAAAGGTTCTCTATCTTTTTCTCCCTCCCATTTTAGATAAAGAAATGGACAGAGTGAAGAACTCTGTTGATGTGTCTCCTTTCTTGCTAGTGGAAGCTGCGGGTGATTCTGAGGTTGATTCCGATCCCACCATGTCCACTATAGATCTTGTTGATGATGATGATGATGCAGAATCATGTAGCTGTGATACATTTGACCATTCTGGTGTCAGTGACATCATTAAAGGTGCCTGCAGCGAGGTTGAAGCATACCAGGTCAATTACAATGTGGTTGATGATGATGATGATGAGGAGGAGGAGGAGGAGGGAGTTGAGGTTTGTCAATCATGGGTTCATCATGTCCACGTTGGATTACCAGTGAAGCAAAAGTCATGTGTTTCAGTGGATTCAAGCAATGAATCGATGAACGAGAAGGAGAAGGATAGGTTGTTTTGGGAGGCCTGCTTGGCTTCCTAATCGATTCAACTGTGCAGGATTTCCTTCCTTTTCCTTTTCTAACTCAAGTTTCAGACCATTTTGAGTTTTAATGGGTTTCGTTTGTTTGTTTGTTTGTTTTTTAATGAATTTTCCCCTGTTTAGGAAAGAGAGGTGAGAGGTTAAACACAGTATATTTGTCTTGTAGATTACAATTGTACATATGATATGCAAATACCAGCTTTTTTTTTCCCCTGCAACACAGTATATTTGTCTGTGCATGTTCCCAGCAAACATCCACTTGTTTGCATTTCAGGAGTTCTACTTGATGAGAAATCTAAAAAAAATGTTTTTAATGGTACTGTGGGTTGTGTAATTCTCCAAGCTTTCTCGTAAACTGGATTATTAGCTGGTAGCTTCGAGCAAATTCTCGATCCTATATCATATGGGTATAGTCACCAAATCATGGAGCTATGCCTAATAAGTCACCAAATCATGGAGCTAGTCCAGAGAAAAAGTTAGTCTAAAGAACCTTTTGAGCAAGAAAATAGAAAAAGGCCATCTCAATACATGAAACCATAAATTTGGAAGTAAAAAGGAGCAAAGGACATTCAACTCTAACAATCTAGAAATCCTATCTGGACCCCAAGATCCAAAAATTCAAAACAGCCTGCAGTTGCCAAGATTTTTCAGAAAATCTCAACTTCATAGAAACAGGGCAAGGGAGATAGTTAACTTGAGAGAAAGGGAAGAAATTGTCATGAACTATGATTCTGTATAGTTTACTTTGTGCTCTGTTCTAATAATCAATATATATATGCACCACACGCATAGGGATTGACTCAACTAACCTTAACTAATCCTAATGTGTTTTGTTTAGTGAATCTTTATATAATAGATATTTTACTAATAATACAATAGGTAATTAGCGCTAGATGGGTCTAGAGCTATGTTTGATCATATTATTTCAATATTCTCCCACAAGTTGAACGAGGATAGACACTATATTCAACTTGTATCGTAGAAGTGTTAACTAAGATAACGAAAAAGGTTTAATGAGCACATCAACAATCTGATTATCAAAAGCAATAAATTAAATCTTGAGTTCTTTTCGAGTAACCATGTCATAGTATGCAAACATGAAAAACTAAATTGGCAAATAAATAATTGGCTTCTAAGTTATCACACCACATAAAAGGAGAATTGTTTTGGAAATACCAAGTTCATGAGCTAGAGTTATGATGCATTTGAGTTCGACAACAACATTACCAATAGCTTTATACTTGGCTTCTATAGCAAGGAAAGGTTAGTAACATTACGTTGTTTGCCATATTTATGAGAGATCACATTGTGATCAAGGAAAATAGTATAACCATTAAAGAATTTTCGGTCATCAACACTACCATCCTATTTAGAATCACTAAACCTATTAAGAAAGAGATCCTTTTGATGAGTCAAGTGCAATCCGAAGGATGAAGTACTAATTAGATAGTGTAAGATGCTGTTACATACCAACCAATGAACATCAATGAGAAAATGCATTAAATGACATGTCTTATTAATTACCAAATGGATATCATATCACGTGAACATGAGATATTGAAGAACACCCACTAACTATTTAAATTGTATAGGATCCAAATGAGAACCAACAACATTAAATGTATTAACTGATTTACATTGTAACATTCTAGTTTTCTTAAAAAGATCAGCAATGAACAGTTATTGTGAAAAAAGCAAATCAGTTATAATGGATGAAACCTCAATTTCAAAAAAGTATATGAAGAAGTCCAAGATCATGAATGTAAAACTTAGCGACCAAACTTTTAATAAGATAGTTTAGAAAGGTTGGAGTATCACTAGTTAGTGAATCATCATTGCCTTAGTAGAACAAAGAGTTAACTAGGAAGTATTAGCTCTAGAACTATGAAAACCCAAGAAGACTAAGAACTAACCAAGTTAGTTAAAACATGCATTAGGTGTTTGTTTGAGACCATAAAAATAATGGTATATAACCAATGATCAATGAAGCCATGAGGCTAAGCCATAAACACATATGCATCAAGAGATCCATTAAGAATAAAAGTATTATAGACATCAAGTTGATGTACTAACTAGCCACGAGTAACATCAAGACATAACATTGTCTAAATAGCATAAGGTTTCACCACTAGACTAAATGTCTCTTGAAAATTAACCATTTACTACTAATTATAGCTTTTGACAACCAAATGCTTTGAAACACTAAGTCCCATTTGGCATGCATTTAATTTTATATATCCATTTTACAACATATTATATTCATAGTTAGATCATATGGCATTAGAGAACAAGTATCATTAGAAGCTAAGAAAGAGATTTCGATAGCTATAATTAATCGCCACTCAGGATATCATTTGGCCTTAGTAAGAGATGATGGTTCAAAGATATAGTCAAAAAAGGATGCTAATCGTGCTCAAGAAAAACAAATAGAACAAGGTTGTGAGACCATATGATATTGATTTTGGACACCTAAAAGAGGTATGAAAAGAGAAGAAAATGATGTGGTTACGAACCTAAGATAAGCAAGAAAATTTAAACCAGGAGTGGACAAAGGCAACGAGGACACAAATGAGTGAAAGACAACATGAGAGAAGGTAAAGAGGGTGTGGGAGACTAAGAGGAAGATGAGGTGGACTAAGACCCCATTTGAAATTGAGGTTGAACTTATTTTTTATTAAAATTTTAAATTTATTTTTGCTTCAAATTAATCTTTTTTAGTGTTTTTAGATCATTTGATATACTAGTGTCAAAAATAAATTTTTTTAAAATAAATAAATATTATTTTAATACATTTTCAAGTAAAAAAACAACTATCAGGGTTTTTGTTATAGAACCATCAAAGTCAATAAAAACTAAGAAGAATGATTAGGAAAGAGTTTGGACATTGATAAGATGACCTAATTTATAAAGGTAGAAGTCAGCTCTATAGAAGCTTGAAAGGGTGAGGCTCAATTTGGCATGGTGGAATTGAAAAAAAGAGAAAGGATGACTCATGTAGGGTACAATGATAAACAATATGTATACAGTGAGAGTGAATATCTAGTAATATGAGAGTATTGATTTTCTTAGGTATTCACGAGTCTATGCAATATTCTATGATATTATAATAGAGCCTCGATACAGCACACCAAAGCACTCAGCTAAAGCTCCCAACTTTACCATAGATGAACTTAGTTCAGCAAATTAAGCACACACGTAGAACAAGTGAACCAAGTAACAGTGCACTCAGGATCAGATTTTTGTCTGTTGGACCGAGAACACGGAATTAGACATGGAGAACGTGTTACAGAGTTGCCGAGTTTAGAAATGCACTCCGATGAAACATAAATTGAAAGTTTTCAGCTCTGTGCTGAAACTGACAGAATGAGCACAAATTCAGCCCAAAGCTGAATCATGACTCTTAACAATCCACCACAACTGGACACTTCCTAGCCTAGCTCAAGCAAAGCACACAGAATTAATTCAGTATTAATTTACAGAAGCAACCATGGTCGGAGAGAGCAAACCAAAATCTGCAAACAAAGCATTTTCCTAAGCATGTTGAGGGAAACTTCAGTCAAACAGATTCACTAGACCCAGATGACTTCTTAGTCAAAACGACCTCTGCTAATTTGTCAATCGTCTGCTCATCATCTTCAGCGTCTTTCCATCCTTTGGATTGGCTTCTGATGTCAATCTTTTGTCCTACAGTTATTACACTTGCCCTTGAATCTTCTCCATCACTCGAGGCAGAACTGGAATTTTCATTTTTGCTATCAGTGAATGACAGTCCAGACTCCATTTTAGACCCAGAAAAACTTGGTGGTTGCTCCACAAACATATCAGTGGAATTTTTATCCTCGTCCGACTGCCTCGAGAAGCTTTCTTCTACCTCGCTTAATGACTCAATGTCATCGTCGTCAGCTTCTTCATCACTGCCAGTGCTGAAATGGGCATGATCATCATAGTCCGATGGTGCCTGTCTCAGCTCACAGCTGGTCTCCATGTCGTGCTGACTGTCAAATTCCTCATCAGTTTCAGTTTGGTGACCAGATGAATGAGATGACATGGGTGAATATCCTCCAGCTGAAGTCTCTTCACGGTCTCGCAGCGTTTTCGTGATTAGGGTTTTGAGCAAGTTCATCACTTGTACAGCATGCATCAATGCTGTCAGTGGATCAGACATCTGACAAGGGGAAAAAACGTTCAATTACGTCAAACAAAATTTGGAAACACGGTGGGCAAACATGAATCTACTACCATCAAGTGAACATGTAAGGCTACAATAATATTTCCTGATTTTAAAAGCGAAAGTTGTTTCATTTTATTGCATAGCTTCTCCTTTTGCAATAAAAAGAGACTTTGATATGTTAAGAATGTTAAGAAATAATGGAAATATACCTGAGTCATGTTTGGAGAAAAGACCATTGCAATATTTCTAGCATTCATTTTATTGGAATCTTCTTCCTCGACAACATCAGCCATAAGACCAACAGCCCAAGAGAGCAATGCAGCCTCAGTTGGCTTTAATTGCTTAACAAGCTCAACAGATTCTTCCTCGGTGTTACATTGCAGAACTTGTTCAGGAGAAAGCCCATCCAGCACCCCAGAAGGAAGCTCTCTAAACCAGGCTTTTATAAGGCCTGCTAAACAATGGACATCAATATCATCAGGCACAATGCCCCTGTTCAGCTGGTCCCTCACATGCTCCTCCTGGCTATTTTCTGGGTTTATGCGGAAAATCCCTTCTGCCTAGAAAACCACCCAAAATCAAATGTAAGACAATTCATTCGATATTGAAATGTAAGCATAAAATCCCAACTATTTGAATGTCAAATGGTATTATAATCAGTACCTTTAGACCGCCTTGCGAATATAATCTATCCTGCATCAGCAAGAGAATTGTGGGAACACTATTTCCTTTCGAATCATAAGAACATTGCATTGATTCTGCTGAGACACCAAACACACTGGCACTGCAAATTGTGATGCTTAAAGTTAAATCCTATACAAATTGAGAAAACAAACTATGCAAGAAAATTGAACAGAAGAGTACACAAAAGCTATTGAATATAAGTAATCATTCCCATTATCTTTCTTTCTCTAGCTATGGAAACTTCAATGGGTATGAAATATCCTGAAACAGTCCCCGTTTTTAGATATTAAGAAAAAATTGAGCAGCTGAAGTAAATTGAATTTAATAAAAGAAGATTTTCATTGCATGGAGTAGCTGTAGATAAGTAAAATGAACTTCATTTCATTCCATAAACCTAGAAAATTTAAACTGGAGTTTAACCATCTGTCTCCTCAGAAGCTGTAAGAAGGTTTCCTGTAGTAAAACCCCACCTGGAGGACCAAAAAGGAGATTGTTTAGCCCAAATGCAGCTAAAAATCTCAGCTTATTTTCAAATCTCCCCTTTGAACTTTGAAGAGCCAGAGCAAACACAAGTTTGCATCTTTCTCCCTCTCAGATCTAGTCCCTCACGCCCCCAACAAAAATGAAACCCCTTTCAAATTTCACCAATTTGAAAAATTTGAAGTCACCTTCCCAAAAAAAGAAATAAAAAAGACGGAAGATGAAGAAAACTAAGTACCTAGCACTTGGGACTCGACAAGGGATCTCAACCTCAAACTCAACAGGAAGACCCAGAAAGCCATTGAAGCGATCAAAGGTGACATGAGTTATATGTTGAACGTTAGTGGGCCAGCCAATGTCCATGTGATGGAGGGTGCTGCTTGTTGGGATGACATCATCTCCTCCATCTTCAATGCGGCAAGCCACAAGTGATTTCCTTATAGCTGTCAATACAAATGCCATCATAGACAGCTGCTGGTTCTGCACTTGCTTTTGATGATCTTGTAATTCACTCCCTTTCGTCCCTTTCGTTCCCTTACCACCAACACCACCGCCACATCCACCTCCTTTTGTCACCATTACAAGACCTGTCATTTCAGCTATAGAGAAATATGAAAAAGAAAGAAAAAGAAGAGAAGAGAAGAAGGTGTTTGTTGTTTCTGAAGTTTGAAGCTCTTAGCTCGCTCTTTCTCTCTTTCTTACAAAGTTGGAGTTCAAACGGCCACTCGTTTCAAATTTTAGAAGGACTCTCTCTCTCTCTCTCTCTCTCTCTCTCTCTCTCTCTCTCTCTCTCTCTCTTGTTTACTTATATAATTTAACTTTATCTGTATCCTGTCTTTTGACGTTTTTGACTTCATTGTTTGCTGATATTACCGTTAATGCCATTCAACAAATCTCATCGAATTTCATTAAATTCTCTAATCAACTCTTTAATTGCTCATGGCCATACTTTTATTGCCTTCTGGCTGAGATTTTAATTAGGCCTTATACAGTGAGTATACGACGAGGCATTTAGAAATAGTGTGATGGATGTTTTTAAAATATTTTTTATTTAAAAATATATTAAAATAATATTTTTTAAAATTTATTTTTAATATAATACATTAAAATAATCTAATATATATAATTTCCAAGGACTTAATATGGAATACCTACATTCTGATTCCTTTAAGAAAACATCATTTTACTTGTGTGCAGCAGGAGTGAGTAAAAAATCAAAAAAACTAATTAGATTGAGAAAATCAAAAAAAAAATAATTGAAAAACTAAATTGTTAAAAAAAAACTAATTAAACAAAGTAAAATTTAAAAAAAACTGACCGGTTCGGTTCGGTTTTGGTTTTATAGACCTGAAATTAAAAAACCGAATCAAACTCAAACTGGAAAAAAAACCGAGTCAAACCGGTTTGAACTGGTTTTTGTCTTAAAAAACAGAACTAAAACTGGTTGGTTTGAATCGGTTTTGGTTTTTTAAAAAAAAATTAATTTAATTACTTTATATATATATATATATATATAAAAACTAAACTGAATAAAAAATAATCCAAGATGCATTTTTATTTTATTTTATTTTATTGGTATAATATGCCAGATGCATTATCTTAGCTATTGCTGTCTCATATCATGTGTCCGAAAGTCGGTGGGAGTGGGGGACCCAGCTAGAGTTAAAACCAGAGAGAACAAGTAAAGAAGCGGAAAATTCGTCAAGCCCGTGATACAAAATTATTGCTCAATCGTCCATGTTATACAAAAAGCTAAAAGTGCTCGGTAATTTATTGTCGTCCATGTATTCATATCTTGCTGGATTTGCACTGGAAGGTAGTAACAAGATTTTTTTCATGGGATTTATCAGTTATTACAAGAAAAAATAGGGTTAATTGGTATTTTTATATTTTTTTATTGCATTATGTAATTATTAAATTATCCTTAAAAGAAAAAAAAACATTTTACTTAGGTCAATGGGCTTTCCAGGTTTTTTAACTTTCGTACGCTGAAAATACTTAAATGCTTCTAACAGTAATTTTTCTTGGCTTTGGATACAAGAGTACTTCAGTTGTTTTTTTATAGTTTTTTTGATATTCTCATGTGGGGGTAAGAGATAATTAAATTTTTTCATATATATATAATTTCAATTAAAAAAGCATAGCAAGTGAGCATCGTTCATGCCTTTCGAGTATAGCATGCGGTTCTAAAACAACTCTGAACGTCGCTGTCTAGAATGACATTTGATGAGCATTACCATCTCATCACCGCATGTTAATAAAAAATAAGTGGTTGAGCTTTGGCCACATGTTTTTATTCCCTCTCTCTTTTCTTTTTTACCTTCAATAAAAACAAGTTGGTTATTGTAAAAAAAACAAAGAAGTCTGGTTATTTATTTATTAAATTAAATTAGGTCCGCATTCTTTTAATTATAATATATTTGGTCTTGAATTCTTTGTTGAATTTTTTTTTATTTTATCCATTGACATTTGATTTTTATATTAAATTTAGTCATCATTTTTTTAATTGCTTTGTATTTGCTTTTGAATCTTTTATTAATTTTTTTTAATTTCATCTTCTAACATTTTATTTTTATTTCAAGTTGTGTCATCATTTTTCTTATTGTTATTTTTAGTTTTTCTTTTATTTTTTATTTTAAATTATTTTTCAATTTGATCCTATATGATTTTATTTTATTTTTTTATGTGAAATTTGGTTCTCATTCTTTTCAAATCTATATTTTTTCCTTTTTTAATTTTTTTTTTTAATTTTTTTTCAATTTTATCCTTAGTTATTTTGGTTGGTTGAGAATTTGATATTTTTTTTGTTTACCTTTCATGTTGTGATCGGGCCTTATAATACATGTCACAAGTTTTGAAGATTGGACCGGGTTGGCTTCAATCATTTTTAATTTCATTTATCATCATTTGGTTTGTTGCAAATTAGTATTCTTTGTTTTTTTACCTTTCCTTTCTATAGAATTATCTTATTATCATATCTCGAGTCATGAATTCATCCAGTTCACTGGGTTTGACTCAAGCATTTTTTTTCTCATTGCTTTTTATTTATTTTTTATAATCTCATCTTTTAATATTAGGTTAATTTGAGATTCGTGATTTTACTTCCACCATGTTATTCGGGCCCACAACTAGGTTATAGATTTGGTTTGATTTTTTCTTGAGCTGGATGATAAAAAATTATAATGTTCGGTTCCTTCAAATGATGTATTTTTAAAATTCACCTATATACTGGCCCAAACAAACTCGGGTCATTTTTTTTTGTTTTTTATATTATTTTATTTTGAATTTTGTCGTTCATCATTTTATTTGTTGGGAATTGAGATTCATATATTTTTTTTTCCTTTTATGCAATTATCTCATTTTCATTTAATTTTTATTTTATTAAAAAATAAAATTGTTGAGATATTTTAGAAATATTGTAAAGATATATTTCTATAATACTGGCAAGTGTTCATCCTTTACATTAAATCGTTGTTTTTTTAATTTTATTTGTTGTCAATATCTTGTTTTCTAATCATATTATTAAATTAATCAAGCTAATTAAATTCATTCAAGTTAATGACCAAAATCTCATAATATAGCATAAGCCATCTATTTAGTAGTTTTAATTAAAAAAAAAAATAGATCGGCTCATATCATAACACAAGTCATTTATCTAGTAGTTTTAACTATGAAAGAAATAGAGACTTAATTATTTACTTGAATAATATATATTTGTATGACCTATGAAAAGGCCTATTTTTTTAAAAAAAGAAAAATCAAGGCTTAAGAAGAGCCTATGAATGAAAATTAAACTAAACGAGTAAATGTAGTTAGCTGATAGGACAAAAATAAATACAATCCTGAAAGAGAGGCATTGGGCGGTCCTAATTAATGAGATTTTTAGATGATCCAAAATGAGCTACCCAATCTACTGTCGAATTGATTTCTTTGTACACGTGTTGAAAAGGCCTTTGTTTGACAATTCATGCAAATCATTTATCTTTAGAGAGAGACTTCATTAATTAAACGTTAAGGTAAATTAAGGAAAAGTGGTTGAAAGTTAACTTCTACTTATTGTACCGACAGCCCCACACACACATACATACTGGGGTATATATTTTAGATTATTTTGATGTATTGATATTAAAAATAATTTTTAAAAAATAAAAAAAATCAATAATATATATTTTAATATAAAAAAATTATTTAAAAAATAATTAGTAACACATTTCAAAATACTAAAAAAAATACTAAAAGAAAAAAGAATGAAATAGGAGCATGCTCGTGTCCTTGTTTTGATGATGGGATAGCCGCTGTTTCCTCATGCCATTTTCCACGAAAAAGCTTAAACATTTATGGCAGTTTATTACCTCTGGAAAAGAGAGCGAGGAAGGAGTATAGTGCTGAAAGGACCGTCGTGTTTCATGTATTGGACGGTCCATCAAATCAGGACACAGATTTTATATTTCCAACAACGATGGAGTTCTTTTTAGGCCATCCTCGTGATTAAAGGAAAGAGACAATTAATTAAAAAGTATATTACTGCTTTTTATTTTCTTCCTCCTTTGTAAATGTGTTTTGCTTTACCTAGAAGAACCCTACCTGGATTATCCCCACAATTCTCTTGGGTCTAGAATCTTTTATTAAATCGAAACGAGTAAATAGATTGGGAGATAGTGTCTTTTATAGAATCTTTACATTCTGTTTTCTGATAAAAAAATCAGTGGTTCAATATACTCTTAATTAGATTAACTATGCACTTAAATATATATATATATATATATATATATATTAATTCCTAATAATCGTTCTTACAAGATTCTCGAACTGAATCATAGAAATTAGTCTGGTAAATTGCATGTAAAAACCTTTTATTTTACGAATATAAATAATCAAGTGACTATTTTCAATGGCTTAGAAACTTGATTTATAATTACGATTTTATGATATAATGTCGAAGACCCGTTTTGAAAGCTCAAAAGTACCAAATGATAGATTCTCCAAATAACGGTTGAAATTACTTTTGCTCGTCATGCATCACCCATGAAAAAATACTAGGAAAACTTCAATTTGATCCTCATTATATTCATATCACTATCTATGGATATTTAGAAACTTTGATGATGTATGTTTAGAAGGATAATGTTCTTTGTTGTCAATTATATTCGAGGTGAAATTGATAAAATCAAAAACTCTAAAATTCAATTGATATTTAGATAATACATTAAGATTCAATTGAGTTTTTTTAAAAGTTTATTTGGGTGGTGTTTGACATTGTGGACTAGTTATGTTTTTGAAAATTTTGAAATTTCTTTTAGCTTCAAATTATTTTTTGTATAATTTTAATATGTTAATGTTAAAAATATATTTTATTTAAATATATTAAAAAACACTTTAAAAAAACTAATTTCAAATCAAAAACACCTCACCAACACCCACGAACCATTCCAACAACTCAAAATATATATAAAAAAATAGCTCAAAGACTTAAAACAAACGGGGTTAGATTTGGCTTTGTTTGCTTAAATGTGTTTTTTCATGTAACATTGAAACTCTAAATAATCACCATGAAACTCTTTTCTTTTTATGAAACTTGTAGACATCAAGAAAACTTATTTTGGTGGTTAGAAATGAAATGAATGATGACCTTTTCTTTCATCGCCGGAACCCGGTAACCTCTTTTTATCTCATTTCTTTAACTAAGAACTAAAAAACAAAACAAGTGAACTTGTGTATCAAATTTGATTTTTAAAAATCTAAAGGGACCTAAATTGTATAAATCGTGTTAGTTTGAAAGATCGAGAATCTAAGTGTATTTATATACAATATTTAGCATGCCACCTATGTTTAACATCATTTTTATTTTTGTTTTTTTTTTCAATTTCACATTTCACCAAGAAATCAAGAGAAGTTAGCCTTTAATTAGAATCAAATCACGCAACATAAAACTTAGATAATCAAAATGAATTTCTAGAAAAAAAACAATAAATCCACGTTGCTATGCGTGTGCCTAGATAGTGCAACCTAGTCTTTTAGTATATTCTACAATATTTTAATATATCAGTTTTTTTCTAAAATGAAAAGCCTCAATTCATCAAATTGGAGGAGCAAAATACAATAAATAAATAAATAAATAAAAACCCTAAAACAGAAAATAGAGGCGGTGAAATAAAGGTATGGTTTTCTACCTTTAGAGACAAGTTTTAATTATGAAAATGCGGGGTTGCATGATAATGTCCCCGTAGCTTCAACTTCGAAAGGGCCATTTTCTCTATAAAGTCAATAAAGTCTTTTTGCAAACACGAAAAGAAAGGAAGCGAGCCAAGTGTCTGAACAATCTTTAGAGAAGGAGCGTCAGCAGACCACATTAATCCCTGCTTGTCTTGTAGCCTAATGCATTAATTTTTGGTCACGTAGATAATAATAATAATAATAATAATTAAGAATGAAAATAATTACATGGGCCCCACGAAAAGGGACCCTGTCCAATCGGAGGCGGGCGAGTCACTCTCTCTCTCTCTCTCTCTCTCCACCACCTAGGCAGTGCCTAGTAGTAGCAGTATTTGAATTTCAAAAACACTGCGCAAGATGTAAAAGTATTTGATCGTTACGGTCCTCCCTTTTCTGTCTCCTTGCATTTTAGTTTTTTTTAGTTACTTTAGTTGAAACATCATTATCTTCGTATTTTTCAAAGACGATTTTCAGACAAATATATCTATGCTGCCCCCTTGACAAGATTATATATATATATATATATATATATATATATATATATATATATATATATGCTCGATTTAGTGGTAAGAAAACGGATAATTGTACTGAGAGCTTCTAAATGGATCGATGATTCTGTGGGCGTCCATCATTTTGTACAAATTAATAACTAATCGATAAAGTTAACGCGCCCAGCCCAAATATGATAGGGAGGAAGATTAATTTTTGAAGGATAATCATTTCGGGTTCCAATTTTCAAGCCTGGATTCCGTGGCTAGAAAAATAGAGCGAATGTCATGTTTTCCTTGCTCTCAAAAATTAAATTTTAAATTATTTCAATTTAAAAATCTCACAATCACCCTTTAAACACCTACAAATCAAAAAACCCAAAAAAATCTCATGCTCGTATAATGGATCAGACATATTAAACCAGTTTAATAAAAAAATATTTTATAAAAAACAAATTGAGTTTGGACTTGGTTTAGAGTTGATTTGTTAAATCAATCAGGTTAATTATATGATGAGTCAGTACATTAGAAACCAATGTTCCCAACACAAAAAATAAAAAACATCTCTAATACCTATTAAAAGATGGGTCAACCGAGTTCAAAATTAACACGTGGAGACTAGTTAGTTTAATAACAATGCTGATGCTTTTAAATCATTCTTTATTTTAATTTTTAAGCAATTATCCTTTAATTCGGTAGTGAGAACAATCACAATAGAAATGTTGTTTAATAGATGAAAACAAAGGAGTTTTTAATGGATTATTTGTTCTCATAGAGAGAGATGCTTGTTGTTGTTGTGGTTAGATCGTATTTTTTAAACATTTTAATTGTTTTTATTTCAAATTAATTTTTTTTATATTTTTAGATTATTATGATTTACTAATATTAAAAAAATATTTTTATAAATAAAAAACACTTCAAAAATAATATTTAACTTCACCAAAATTTGAGGAATTCTCAATGTCTGGGCATTCATGAATATGCGCGCATATGCACAAAAGCACTATCAATATACCGGAAGAAACTTGAAGTCAAATACATTGTTATTTTTTAATGGGAATCCATCTACTAAATTTTCATGAGTTTTTTTTTTTTTTAAAAAAAAAACACCATCACGAGGTTCAATCCAGCAAGAAACTTTTTTGAGTATGTTTGGAATCAATTCCACGTGAAATTAAATTTAATTGTAAAAGCAACTTTAAAATAAATAAATAAATAATTTCAATTCAAAAATTTATCCCATGATTTATTTTTCTTTTTTTAAAACAGTATTTTTCAATGTTTTTGTTACTGATCTTGAGCTGTGATTTATAGCGGTGGATATTTTAACAAATTGAATTTCAATGCCTTGCTTCGCTGTTTATTCTAAACACAGTAATTGAAATCAATTTTAAACTTTTTAGCAGATGAATTCATTCAATCTTTAGCATTTCAAAACCAGCTGTTAGTGTTATGATTTTGATAGCGATACAGCAGACATTTAACAGCTGACATGCAAGTTGAGATATTAACATGTGCAATAAAGGCAATTAGAAAGTCAACCAATTAAAAAATAAAATAATTCTTTTACTTTGTAATTTCTAGAATATCTGGGTGAACTATTTTTTTTAATAATTTATTTAGTATTTGTTTGGAAATATGGTTGCGGTTACTTTTCAAAATGATTTTTATGTCAAAATATATTAAAATGATTTTTTTTTAATTTTTAAAAAATTATTTTTGAGATTAGCACATCAAAACAATCTAAAACATACTAAAAAAATAAATTTTTTAAAAAATAAAATTTAAAATTTTATGAAATTTTTTAAAATAATATTTTATACGTATTATGATTTCTCAATGGATATTTTTGGTGGACACAGAAACATCATTGGTTCGGTAACTGTTCTTCTAATTCATCTAGCTAAAAGAATGAATGAACATAATTCAGATATTTATTTTCACAATTGAGATAATTAATTTTGATTGAAATTGTCAATTATTTCAAGAAAAATTGCTGGCCATGACACAATTATCATGGCATGGGACAGGGAAGGTGTTGTTATAATACCTCGAATGATGAATGGACTCCGAGCTCTGGCTCCTAACTTGGTAAACCATCATTTAGTGTTTTATTTGAAGTATGATAATTGATGTTTTTTTAAATATATATTTTTTGTTATAAATATATTAAAATAATATTTTTATTATTTTTTAAAATTTATTTTTAATATCAATATATCAAAACAATATAAAAAAATATGTATATTGTAAGCAGAGGATCAAAATATTTATGTATATATGAATAACAAACAAATGAAGTAATTTTATCATAATATTGTAAGCAGAGGATCAAAATCACTTCCCTCTAAATTAAATGAAAGTAAAGGGATTTGGGGGTGTGAAATCTCAAGTAATTTTTCAAAGCTATACATTGAGATGACTGTTTAATTACTATATACGCCTCATCCATTTGTACCCACGTACCGTTGTTGCTCGTAAAGATTATAGCTGATAAGATCTGGAAGGTAATTGCCCCATATTATCATTTGTTTTGACCTGGAAAAAGGTCGGCTGTCATGATATTGCGTGCTTGACAAAGGTCATCGTATTCACAGCATGGATCGATTGTGTTATTTCTGTATATTAAAGGTTGTCGTGGACACGGGAATTGATGCTTATCTGGATCTTATATAGGAAAGATTCCATTTCACTGCTATAAAAGGAAGAGCTATATTGTAATTGTAATCTTAGTATTTCTTAAGAAGGAATTAACTGGAGTGCTCGATCAAGGTCGACTAAGATCGATATGAAGATAGGCTCTTTAATCTTTGCTTGTGTAAGTAGTAGTAGTCTTGACTGTTTCTGGGTTTTGTCAGGCTGCAGGTGGGGTTGAGGAAGAAATTCTACAAGATATCTTGCCCTGCTGCCGAGGATATATTGTCAGAAATCTCACTTGGAGACGCGTTGCGACCAGCCCCTACTTGCCTGCAAAACTATTGAGAATGCATTTTCATGGCTGCTTCGTCAGGGTAAGCAATACTCAAGCAATGCAGTCTTCTGGGTTGTTGTCATACTCGCAGTTTTCTCCATGCATGCACGCACATGTTGCCAAAAGCAACATATATATATATATATCTATTGCAATGCTTTTTCTCTTTTTTGTTTTGTTTTTAACAATTAAAGGAATTATACATTCATTGTATAATTGCAGGTGTACTATTAGATTCTTACAGTGCAACACATAAATTCAAATTAAACAAAATGTGTGATCAGTATATATAATTACAGAAAGGATCTCTTAACATCTTTCCTAAGAACACATTAGGTTTAACTTATGTGACCGGTTTATATATTTCCACAATATTAGAGCAAAAAAATTCCTGGCACTTCCTTGCTAGCACTGTTGACAGGAGGATCTCGTGTGAACAGGCGCTGGACATGGATAAGCATTTAAAGTTATACCTGTTTCTAATTAATTTCCTAATAATTTGCATTGATTGAGATGCAACATGGATCAGAACTTGATTAAATCCTGCAGGCAGGGTTGCTATGGCTCTGTTTTAGTAGACTCAACAGCAAATAACACCGCGGAGAAAGATGCAATTCCAAATCTGTCTTTGGCAGGCTTTGATGTCACTGACGAGATAAAAACGCAGCTAGAGAACACATGTCCAGGAAAGGTATCTTGTGCTGATATTTTGGCCTTGTCTGCTAGGGACTCGGTTGCCTTCCAGGTATTATAAAATACTAGTCTTTCTACTCAATCCACGGACACATTTAACAGTTTTAATAACGGAATATTCTTTTGGTATTTACTCTGATATATCATCTGTGAGTATTTATCAACTGATTCATGGACGAAAAATGTTCTTCAAAAAGAATCTTGTCGATAATTTCTGATATGTCAGAAAATTTATCGGTAATTAAAAAACCGGTGGTTTTATTATAGTCAAACAATATGTATAAAAAAAAATCCATTATAATTCTATCTGTAACGATAAAGTCTATAAAAACTTACATGTTATCTTACTGTTTAATTTATTTTTATTTTAATTGGAATTCTCTCAGTTTAGAAGTTAGCAAAGAAGTTGTTTTCACTGGTGTTTACTGATGAAGTTAGCAATAGACAAATTCTATCGATAAATATCATCATAAGATACCAACAAAAAAAATCTATTTTCATATTCATTAATTTTCTGGTAGTCATTATTATCATGCATAGTATAACTGCAAGTTGAAATAGAACTCATACTTCTGCATTCTTTCACGCCTTCTCAAACTCGGTCCCAACAACTTTGGCACGCGTGCGGTTCAAAAACCCAGAGTTGTGGGTAGAAGAGATGGCATTGTCTCAGAAGCTTTGGAGGCCTTGACAGACATTCCTTCCCCATTCTTCAATTTCTCGACGCTCCTTCAAAGTTTCAAGAGCAAAGGTCTCACTGTTCATGATGTAGTTGTACTATCAGGTATAGTATAAAGCAATGAAGCAGGAACTTAATACACAGTTAGTTTTCAAGAGCGATCACATTCATTGAGCAGGAACTAGACGTGCTGAATATCATGCTGCATGCGGGGGGACACACCATTGGAGCAGGCCATTGCAACCTGGTCAGCAACCGGCTTTACAACTTCACAGGAAAAGGAGACCAAGACCCTTCCCTGAACCCAACATACGTTGCTTTCTTGAAAAAACCCAAATGCAAAATTCTTAACGACGCAACAACCACGGTAGAGATAGACCCTGGCAGCTCTCAGAATTTCGATACCGCTTACTTCGCTATACTTAAGCAGCGAAAGGGTCTCTTCCAATCCGATGCAGCCCTTCTAACAAATAGAGCTCCGAACAAGATTGTTGGAGAGCTGCTTAACTCAAATGTTTTCTTCAGAGAATTTGCGCAACCAATGAGGAGAATGGGAGCAATCGGGGTTCTTCCTGGCACGTCAGGGGAGATCAGAAAGAAGTGTAGCGTTATCAATTCCTGAAAGTTTTTGTTTTTTTGTTTAATTTGTTTATTCCATATTACTTAGTGAGAGTATTTCACCATGTCAATTCGAACTAAACCGTCATCTGTCATTCACGGTGTTACTGTCTTTTGTTGTTCCCAAGAAAGGCAAGAAGCAAGAGAAGGATTGCTTGGTGATGGAACCAGAAACCCATTTATTACTTGGGTGGTTGTTCTCAGCGTGCATCAATAAATTATAAAGATGTTGCACTTAAAAATTAATTGTCCGTTGCAATTTCACCATTTAATAGGGCGTGACAGTCCCGTGAACCCGAACACGTTGGGATTAGATGTGAGAGCCCGAGTCCATGAGGGGTGAAATTAGATCCGGACGTGCTATGAATCTATAGCCATGTTTCGTCCTCGACACTTCAGACAAAGCATTTATATGAATCTATTTCAAATCCAGCCCATTGCCACCCTAGTCGTGGATACTTCGGATAAGCATGGATGCTGGATCAGAAAATTACTCGAATCAAACATTATGGAAACATAGTCCTAACATCAAGCATGTTCGATTACTAGAAGAAATCAAACTGCAATCACTGCCTCATTTCACCAAACACGTATTATCAAACCAGCAAATGAAAAGACATTTTAAATTTATAAATATAAATGGCTGAACGTATAGACACTGTATAACTTAAATTCTGGGGCAGAACGCTCACTTTAGCCCCATATGATACACCAAGAAGTAATATAAAAAGCTCCAGGGCTTGATGCACAGAAATTGCCACGGGGGACAAGATGGATTGATCCAAGAATCGGGCATTCAAGCAACATCAAGAAGTATTAGCCATGGACTCAATTAGGAGCTGATAACCTTCTGGTACTGCTGTCTGTGTAAACACACACTCTGCCAATGCCGGAACATCAGAATTGAGGTCTAGAAACTTGGCCAGAAATAGCAAGAGATGAAAATCAGAAATTCTCTTCACAAATGGAAGATTCTTTGCACGGTCCAGATGACTCCTCAATGCTCTCATTGTCACTTGGGTAATCCTGTTCTCAATGGGGAAGGTTGTTGAAAGAGGGCCCTGCATTAAATAATCCACGAGAAAAGTCATTGAACTTCTCCACAAGATGCAGCAGAAAAGATATACTATCCAGGATTGTGCTGTTTGTATCTTAGAAATTCATTATGGCATGATAAAAAAGAATCAAAGGAATGAAAAGCTTCCAAGCAAAACTACCACTGAATATTAACGCTGTTCAATTTTCATTTTCCCCTAGTTAACCCTGCATCTTTCTGTCAAAACCACAGTTTTTTTTTTTCCATGAATAAGAGAATACAATCTAGATTAAATATCAACTAATTCTAACATAAGACGAATAGTATCATTCTCATGTCTCAGCCTAAAAAAGGAACAAGCAGTTCTGCACGTGTCATGCTCTAAAAAATAAAAGTTCTTGAGATATCAAGAATTATTATGTAACCAACAAGCATGATCTAGCATCACCAATGAACTTACTCAGAACAGAAAATGCTAAACCGTTCAAACTTTTAACTGTTGCATGAATTTGATATACAAGTCCCCTCCCCTGGTTTCAAATAACAGGGCAGTGAACTGACAAATGGCCCACTGATTATTGACCCATTTGTTTTCTTGGTGGATCTGAGCTCTTTGTACACTTAAATTTCCAGAATGGAAATTGAATAAATGGCATCAAATAAATTTCAGGCATGAGACATCAATATTTATATCACACACAGGGACTAAACAACTTGTAGTATATAGCCCTCTCATCCTATGAATGCTGTATTGCTAGGAGGCTTGGTCCCACAGTAATTCATGCTGCAGGATAAGTGCTTCTTTTTCCCTCATTACTGTAACGTAGAAACACCATCTCTGCACATATTCTTCAAGACAATCAACAATATACCATGGAAAGTCTATCACTTGTTTTATACAACTGCTAGATGACTTTGAATCCGATAAATATTTGCAAGGACTGAAAAGCATGTTTGAAAACTACTTTTTTGAAGAACCAAAGGAGACTGCTTCATACTCTAACCCAATCTCTCTCCAAGGCTTGCGTGACTGCACATCTAAACAGAATCCCTCATCTGGCACCACTTATGTCTCTAAACCATCCCTTCAAATGCTTCTCTTTGTTTTGAAGCAAGAATCATGCTCGGACCACCCTAAAAGAATCATGCTACACAAAAAAAAATTTGGCTCTCTCACAATATGAAGCTCAAATACTCCAAATAATTATACCTTTCATGTAAATGGTGGCAAACTAAATGCACCTCGACAACAAATATTCCATCTTGTTTTTGCATAAAATATAACACAACTGCAATTGTATAATGCCAGTAAATAAAATAACCATAAACCCCCATCCAGAAAATATAATGATTTGTTGGATGCACGACATTGCCATCTTTGTTGTCTAGCATATTTATAGCTTGTAGACATCTCCACTCTTTGTAGTTATCAAATATGGTTGACCATTATTTCACAATATTTGTTGAGCAAACTACCTATATGAGACCCTCAAACATCAAATGATTAACTTGCTGGCTTTTAAAATTCCTCAACCCCGTGATTAACCTGATGGCTCTTACAATTCCTCAACCCCCCCCCCCCCTCTCTTGCGTGCGCAGACACTCACTCACACAAAGATAACTTGCACAAGGCACACCTATTAGATTCAGTGCAACCTCACTTTTGATAACACAAACAAAGAACATAGTCATCCAAGACCCAGTAAAAAGAAAAGGACCACATAGGAAAATAAAAAAAGTTCAACTCTAGCAATCTGCACAAGTAAACTTGGAGGTAGAATGATTTGAGTAAAAATTGATAACCAGTTCCAATGACTCTAGCTTAGCCATTAACACATATATAGTTGCAGAAAATCTAGAAAAAAGAGAGAATTTTTCCTCACAAAACAGATATATCCTTCTTGGAGCTTAGAAGTTTGTATTCACAAACCCTATAGCAAGATAACTAGCAATCTCACCCCACATATACAGAGAAAGGATCATCAAAGCTTAGACTGCAAGTTGATATTCAAAAACTAGATGTACTTCAGTAAACATAACAAAGAAAAAAAGTGAAAGCCAGCACTTCCTAAGTAATACTTTGTGCAAGCACGAGCAAGAGAATACGTGGGCAGCAAAATGTTAAGCCCTGACCCAAAAATAGAATCATATCCCAACTCCCTCTGAATTACTCTAATTCATATGATAAGATGTTAATCATTTGGCTCTCAAACTCAATTCTTTTTTTTCCCTCATGTTATTTGCTTTCAACATTATCCGGAATGTTAAAACGCTTTCCCTCACTAAGAAATTGGATAAGTCAAGAAGCAGCTTAACTTGGTGAAATAGGGAACCTCCTAGCAAGTTCATAATTCAAAGCTACAAGTCAAAAGGTTTATTACATTCAGCTTTCATGGACCATTTAGAACATTTATCAAGTCAACTATCAATCAATGAAGAGAAATCTTAGAGAAAACAAGAAAGCAACCAATCAAGTATAAGAGCACAAATAAAAAAACAATATCAAAAAACAAACAAACAAAGGCAATAACTAAAGAAGGCAAAAGACTGAGATGTAAAACATACCAGATGATCGAGAATCTTAATGACGACCAAGAAGAAATCATTATCAACCTCCTTAACATCCTTGCTACCAACAACCACATCTTTCTTCATTATAGACAACTTAGGATCCACATCTTCCCCAATCTCCGTCTCGAACCATCCTTCTTTAAACAACCTAATACACATATCACTCATCTGAAACGCCTCGAAGTGCACATCAGCTCCCCCGTCCTCATTCACCTCCAACTTCACCACCGCAGTAACCCACTCCTTCAACTCACTCTCAGCGTGCAGCTCCGCCGCCTGAAGAACCTCCCTATTTGACAAAGTATAATCCTTTTTGTCATGCATTATAGTCTGATTGAATATAAACCCCACTCTCCTCATCCCCAAGCCCGCCGCAATCGCGTCCACTAATTTTTCTTCTTCAGAATCCCTCAAAAGCATCAAAATCTCTTCAGTCCCCTGCTGCGGCAGCTCGTATATGAAATTGACTTCAACCTTCCCCTCCTCCGACACCGTCCCATACATAAACCCACCTCTTTTAACAGCAAACGCGAGCGTTTCATTAACATAATGCTGGAACGCATTAGCGCAATCGCGATCAAACGACACCGAATCGCAGTGCGGATTTTCTTGCCGGCCGACTCTCATCTGTTTGGCAATGAGATCGTCCATTGTCATCTTACGGCCGAAAGAACCAGCAGGGTGAACAGCGGGGCCCGCAATAGTTCTGTGGCCTTCGTAGGCTAAGAAAATAATGGAGCCGTGAGAGATGTTGAGGGAAGAGAGAAGGGTGCTAGGGTTTGACATGTCGGTAAATTGGAGGAGATCGGGAGGGGATTTGGCTAGGAGGAGGTTTTGGTTAGTGGAGAGGGTTTGGTTGTGGATAGGGATTTGGAGTTGGTTTTGGATTAGAGTTTTGAATTGGGAAATTGTGATGTTTGGGTTGTCGATAGAGACGCGTTCCAGCCCGTCTCTGCTGCGGATTCGAATCATCATCTTCTTGATCGATTGCTTGATGGAGATTGAGAGAGAGAGTTCTGAGCTTGAGAAGAAGAAGACAATTAATTGGGTTCCTTGCTTTGCTTTGGGCTGGGAGTGGGAGAGGGAGTGCTTTTCTGTATTTATATGTGATTGTTTGCTTGATGGGGAAGCCGGTCAAGAGGACACGCAAGTTATTTTTCCCCGGACAATGTATAAACGGTGTCGTCGTGTCCTTCGTTTATTTGTGGCTGCGATCCTGGAGCCCTTCGGAAACGCCGCCGTATTTAATTATTTTTCAAACATCGGTCTTTTTTCAAATCTTTATTTAAAAAATCAATAATTTTGCATAATTAATGAATATATATATATATATCGAAGAAATCCGTCCTTTTATTTATTTCATTTCGTTAAAGGTATAATTATAAAATAAACTAAAAAAAAGTGTTTTGATTGTTTCTTTCACATAGATACTCATATTTGGAATATAAAAAAACAACTAAAAAGAATGGTGATTGTTCTATAATCATAGACAAAATTCACTGTTAACTGCGATTGACATTTATAGCCTTCCAAAAAAAATTATTTTTCTTTGAATTCGGAATATTTTTATCTTTTTAATCGATAAATTAGTTATTATAAATTTATTTGAGGGTATTTTTGTCAATTCAATATATTAATGAACAATCCAAGAACAAAAATACCCCTAAAAAAACTAACATTATAGTGAAGGTGGTGTTTTGTTTTTTTATTTTTTAATATACAATAAGATTATGTATATGATCTTAGGATCAAGAAAATTTAAGCCATTGAAATAGGGGTACTAAAGTATTTTTATCTCACTTTTTTTTGTAATTATTGGTTTAGTTAAGGGCAATAATATAATTTATTATTTAATTAATAATTTTTAAATGAAAAGGATATTGGCAGACACTGTGTATTTTAGGTGACGCATGTCATCTAAAAGTGGTCAATTTGTCACTAATTACTCTTTATCTCCCCTTCATTTTTCTATCTTACCCTAAAAAATGAACTTTGATCCTCATTGTTGTTGGTGTCAAATTCATTCCTCTAGTTTTGATTTTTGTTATTTTTTCATTTGTTATTTTTTTTTTGTTTTCAATTTAACCATTTGATTCTAATTTGTACATATATAATTCTTTCGATTTGATCCTTCTACTTTTGATTTTTTATTTTTTCCTCTACTCTTTTGTCAAATTTTTATGATTTTCAGTTTTATCTTTCAAATCAAGTTTATGATTTTTATTTTTCCAATAAGAATAATATTGATTTCAATTTGGTCATTCTTTTTCTTATTTCTTTTTTTTTCCTTTGCTTTTTTGTCAAAATTTTTATATTTTTTTATTGTATCATTCAAATCAAGTTTATGATTTTTTTTTATTTCATTAATAATATAATAGTAATAGTAGTAGTGGTGGTAATAGTAATAGTATGATACTAATACTATCACCAATAATACTACTAATAGGGATAATAATAGTAATAACAATAGTTTATTACTAAATAGTTGGCTTACGGTTCGCTACATGTTGGGATAATTTTTTTCAATCTAAAAAAACAATACCTAAGCACAACCAATGTATTTTAAAGAACAAAAAAATACCCACCACTCAACATCATAAAAAGATAATTGAAAAAACATAATGATTGTCAATCCCCAATAATCAAAATGTAGAATGATAAGATCGGAAAAAAAAATCAATTAAAAAATACTTTTAAAACAAAGCACTAGCAAAAGTGGGTGAGGTCGTCAAAACTTAAAAGGAGGATCACATGAATAAGATAATTCAATAAAAAACAAAATAGAAAAAAAAAGTTTATTTTTAAAAGGAATCAAGTTTTGAAGGACAAAATAAAAAAGAACATAAAAAAATAATTTAAAAAAACATATGCCATACTGACAAACCTCTCATCTAGATTATGAGATAGAGACAACTTGGTTATAAAGAAAATTGATGAAAATAACAAAATTTATTTTTAAAAACAAACAACTTCAAATGATGTAATCGGAAAAGAACACGATATCAAATTATGTTAACTTTTCAAACTCATGATCATAGCTAATAACTAAATTGGAAGTATTGTATCCAGAAAGCTACTATTTTAAAACTTGGCTAGCACCGACAGGTTGACTCGTGACCCCAACGACTAGTGGCTTAGATCAGGTCAAGTCTCAAAAGAAATTAGGGGGATTCTTTTAGCGCAAGACAAACAAAAACTAGAATTGACTAATGTTTTAGTTAACCCAAGAAAAATTCAGTCAAAACAAGTTCAAAACCCATCAACTATTTTTCTTTTTTTTTTTTCAAAATAATATTTTTTTAATTTTTTATAAAACAAAAAAGATTTGGTTGACTTGGGTTCACTCGGGTCAACCCACTCAACCCCTTGAACCGATAATTTTCCCATATTAACTCTCGGGTATGGCATAAAAACAATTGGAAAAACTAAGGAAATAAAATCTCAATAAATCAAATGTTAAATGATAAAATAAAATAAAAAGATTGAAGGATAAAAAAATAGCAAATAAAAGAATAAGAACCTCATTTAATATATATATATATATATATATATATATATAAAGGATAAAAAAAGTCTTAAATTGAAGAGTAAAATTAAAAAAAAAATCAAATTAATAAATGAATCCAAAATAATAAAAAAAAATCGAGAGAATAAGGACTAAATAAAAAAAATCAAGATTACAGATTTAAGGATGAAATTAAAAATAAATTAAAATTTGATATAAGGGCTAAGAATTAAAATTAAAAATCAAAATATTAAGGGTAAATCTTAAATATTATCAAATATTGTATTGAATGATAAAATTTTTAAAAAAATCAAATTCATAAAAGAATTCAAAACAAAAAAATAAAGATTAAATAAATCTATAAGCAGGACTGTATATTTTTTTTCCCCAGCTGACAAGTTGCAGGCTGCCTGTGTAATGTCTTCTTTTGTCCTCATCTCCGGTGAACACCTTTGTCAAACAATGGCCTGCCGGGTAACCCAGGAAATGAATACGAAAACGGGATGGAAAATATAAATAAAATGTGCTTATTTCTTTTGCTTATCTAGCTAGGAATGAATATGAAATTATACAAATTAATTAGTTGCAGATTTAGCGGTGGCCAGAGATGGTGGTGAACAAAAGTGGAACTAAAGGCAAGGAATAGAAGGATAACAGCAGGTGAAAAACAGATTGTGCTTTTTAACAAAGCTGCAGAGGTGCAAACCATGAAGTCCAGCAGGGTGCCCATCAATGTTTTGTCACAATAAAAGATGAACAAAGATGCATAATCTTGACAGGGATCATCAGCAAAGCAGGCATCAAACAAGAAGACCAGCAGGAGTATCAATAACAACAAAAACGCCAGCAACTTTCTCAGATATCAATAGATAAATGACAATAATAATCTCACATCTTATGGTTAATGGTTCTAAAAGATGTTAAATTTGTTCTCATTTCATTTTTGGTTTCTCTCCCCCCTTTTAACTATTAGCATTACCAAACACTTCAACAAAAAAGTTGAAAAAAAAAGTTGAAAAGGCCAGGAGCCTGCTATGTGATAAATTTCTTAACAGCGAGGCTGTGGTGACAGCATAAACCATTAAACCGAAGCTTAACCAGCAAAAGACCAGCAACCTCAGTATCAGACAAAATAGAACATCAAGTGCAGCAAAGCAGAAAGCTAAGGACAAGCAACACAGCAACTTACAAGGAAGCAAAATAGCAGGAAATTGCATATTTTTTTTTTTTTGGTAAAAGATGAGCTGAAGTAATGCAAACCATTAACAGCAGGGTGCTATCAACAATTTGTTGCATGAGAAGCTCAAACAAAGTAAATCCAGGACACTTAAAATTGATGAGGATCGTCAGTAAAGCAACCACTAACAAGCAGCAAGACCAGCAGCAATATCCATGACAAAGCTTAAACACAGCAACATTATAAGATAGGAATACACGAAAATAATCTCGAACTCGCATAAAAACAATCCATATCAAATCAGTACCCACGCTGAGCATAGATCTGTTGCTTCTTGTGTAGCATCACAACAAACACAAACACCAGAACACAAGGCATTTCTTCAGATGCCAGGGATACGATGAGATATGTTCTTGCCAAAAAGTAATAAAAAGCACACTGAAAAATATTGCAGTCATAAAACTGCAAAAAGCATGTTATGCAAAAACAACAGAGGTTCATAACCAAAGAAAATAACTGCGAGCTTCAAGACATAATACTGCAAGCACTTGGACAAATAACAATGTAGTTCTAACAGTGAAAGCACTTCTAATATTAAATTAGGATTGAAACACAGTTTTTTTCCCATCTCTTCTGCGGATAATTTGAAGGGAAAGACATTTCAATTCAAAAATGGGTAAACACCATCTTGTGTAACCACAATTACAATTAGAGAAAGAACATAACTGCTGATTAAAACAACAATACTAATCTCAAAATTTGAAAAGAATCCAAATAAGAACATAAATGCCACAAAATTGCTGAACTTCACTAATGACAACCTCAGCCAAGGTTTAATAATGACAACCTCAGCATTTCATAACACTAGAATACCTTACAACGAACTATAACCCATTTCAAGTTTTATCTTCTCCCAGCAATTCTCAATAAAGGAGAAATTACACCCTGTATCTCTTGTAGTGAATGTTGAATTCTGATCTCCTCTTCAACCGACCTTTTAAGGTTTCTAATATGACTTTTCAAAGCATCAGAAGCTCTAATATCTTCAGCCCGCATCTCGAGTACCTTTCTAGTCAACCCCGTCAATAAACCAGAATGTCTTGGCATGGTCGAGTGCTTATGCAAGAAGCCCAACAACAACCCAAGCTCCTCATCATCCAAATTCACAACACATTTCAATAACTTCCTCCTCGCCACTAATTCCTCCATCACAGCCACCACATTCTCTGTATTCTTCCCACCCAAAACTGAAACCAATGCTTCTTTATGCCTAAACTTCTTCAACAACTTATCATGCTCAGCCAATTTCACCTTCTTTTGCCTCATTATCAAATGATCCCCCTCATTTGGCTTCTCCCCTTGACTCCTATGAAAATACCTAAAATAAGTTGGCCTCAAAGCCCGCCTCTGCGGTTCCTCTACACTGCCCAGCGCCCAAAAATTCCCTACTTTACTCTCTCCCACATCCTCCTTTGCCTTCCTCCTCCCGGCAAATATAATCCCATTGGAAGACCCAATAACCCTAGTCATACAATCCGGCGAAAATCCAATTGACATAAGCGGGGCAGGAAACCTCATGGAATGAGTAACCTTCATTTTTGCATAATCAAAAACCTTCATATAACCATCTAAAGCCACACTAAAAATCCTATACTGCAAAGCCTCCTCTCCACTCTCTTTCCCTACTTTCCCAACACAAATAGAAGTAACAGTCTTGTTATGACTCTCCATAGAATAAACCATCTTCCCTCCTCCAATCAAATCCCATATTTTCACACTATTCCCTCCTGCCGTAGCAACCATTCCGCCTGAAGGCAAAAAAATCACATCCTCAACAGGATTTCCATGATTCACTTCAATAACTGATTCTTTATTATCAACTCTCACATCCCACAGCTTCACAGTGTGGTCATAAGACCCAGTGACAAACATCTCTCCATCAGTTGGAGAGCAATCACCACATCTCACATAGTCCCTGTGACCATACAGGTCCAAAACCACACTCTGTCCAGCAACATCCCAGTATTTAACTACAGAATCATCACCACCAGACACCAAATGGAGCTTATCTAGTAACGGGTACTTGACAAAACGAACAGGGCGGGCGTGGGACCGCAGGCGACGAAGTGGCGTTCGTGTCTTGACATCGAATACCCGGATAAGGCCGGAGAGATCAGAGGCGGCGATGAGGGAGCCGTCGCATCGGAAGGAGCAGGAGGTGACGACATCGGAGGAGGAGATGGTGGAGGCGGGAGAGAGTGTGTGGGAGGAGAAGAGAGTGAGGGAGGCGGAATTGGCGGCGGCAAAGTGGTGTGGGGATATAGGTGAGAAATCGATGGAAGGGATGGAGGAGATGAGGTTTGAAATTTGGTGGGATTTGAAGGAAGACCAGTATTTGGATTCAGGGGTTTTTGATGGGGTTTTCGGTTTGGCTTTTAGCTTTGGTTTAGTTGGGAAGGTTTTGGAGATGGTGATTTCCTGGGGTTGATCTACAAGAAGGTCTGCCATTGTAGTTTTCTTTTATTTTCTTTTTAGGGTTTATCAGCTGTTTATGCTTTATAGTGTTACGCAATTTGCAGCTGGTCATCAGCCCTCTGAATTTGCAATACCTAAAATGCCATAAATATTACTATGTTATTACCCACAAATGCTGAGAGACCTGTACCTGAGCCCATGCCCACGCCCACGATCAGGCTCGGGGCCTTGATTCTGGATTCTTTTGAGACTAAATTGTTATTCAGTCCCTCTCGGTTTGGAATGTAATTATAACTTAGTTTCTCATGTTCTAAAACCTACAACTTAGTCCCTTTGTCATCACTTGCAGGCCATCATCTTATTACATCATCTATTGTTTTTTTTTAATTTCAATGTATAGATGTGCATTTATTAGTATAAT
Source organism: Populus nigra (assembly GCF_951802175.1). Classification (NCBI taxonomy): domain Eukaryota; kingdom Viridiplantae; phylum Streptophyta; class Magnoliopsida; order Malpighiales; family Salicaceae; genus Populus; species Populus nigra. The sequence goes on along the minus strand of NC_084853.1, from coordinate 39,794,675 downwards.
AAATGTTATTTTTTATTTAAAAATATATTAAAATAATATTTTTTTAATTTTATTTTTAACATTAATACATCAATGTGATCTAAAAATATATATAAAATTAATTTAAAACTAAAAAATAAAGCTAAACTATAATACCAAACACCACCATCCCATTCACATTTTAGAGCAAACTATTATATAGTTATAGGAAAATAAATAAAAAATATGTAAAGTTATGAAATTTCTTTTTACCAGGTAATACAACTAATAACTATCCAAGAAGTTGACTAAATTTGATGGCTTGCCATTTTGTCTATTCTGATTATTTAGTATAGATAATTTAAGAATTATCATATTTTTTAAAATTTAATTAAAATATTCATTTTTAACACAAGTAAAAAATTAAAATGAGTTTAATTACTATATCTATATTTAGTATCTTGCGGGTTTGGGCTATATACTCGAGTTTAAATGGTGGGCTCATGCTACAAACCCACGCCCAGCACCTTGCGGGCTCAAGTTATGCACCTAAACCTAGTCTCAAGGGGTACTCGATCCTTTTAAATTCTAATCAATCATATATTTTTTTATTAACATATATATTAAAAATATATTATTTTATTATATGTATGAGATATTTTATCTCATTAATGCATGTATAAGAGATATATTTTTTTATTAATGTATGTGTAAGAGATTTTTGTTATCCCATTAATATTATAGAGTAAAATGACTCTCCAACTTCGTTTTTCAAGAAAAAAAAAGATTCATAAGGTATAAATATTCCTTGAACTATTTAGATAAGAAATTTAAGATTCTATATTAAAAAATAAATCCATGAAATTATTGGTTTTACCACATACATGATAGTAATAAAATCTTTTAAAAAATAATTTTTTTTGCAAGTATTCGACACACCTTACTTATGATATATTAGATTTTAAAACATCGCGTTCTTTTCCTTCATTAAGCATTACTCCATGAAAAATAAAAACAATGAATTTGTAGAAGGACAACGATCATAAGAAATCGACCGGTCAAAGGACTAAGTTGTATATTTTCAAATATATAGTGCTAAGTTTGAACCGAGTTAAGGAAAGCAGGAGCTAAAGAAATCTAGCAAGCAATCAAAACTCCTGCATCAGAGAGAAAAAAAGGGAGTCACTTTTTTCTTGTAGCAATCCTGTGGTTTACCATTTTTCAACCAACAAGGAAAAACAAAACCCTGTGGTTTTTATTAACGTAGCCCACTCCGTCTTTCCATCAATCACATAAACAAACACTCAGCACGGCCTCAAAAAATTTCAAACGCCCAAAACCAAGAAACCCCGCTGATTTATTTATTTTTGCTTCTTTTTTTTTGTGGGCGCTTAGCTTTCTGATACGGTTCAAAAGGTTAGCTCTTAATTCACTGTTGTTGTTGAATTTTATTTTTTTGTTTACATTATTTTTCCTTTTTTCTGCTTGCAATTCTGCCTTTTTTTTTTAATCTCCTTATCATTTTAGGGTTTCAACGTTCACTTCACTTTGAAATTGAAATCTAGTTTTTATATATATAGCTTGTTCAGCTCAGGTCTCGCAATAATGAGTGCATATCTTCAGATTTTTCACATTTCTGAATTCGAAGATGCCGTGTGGAAGAGTCAATTGATTCTGTGTTTCTTTGATCATCATAGAGTTAGTTACTTGACAGTCAGTAAAAAATGACACCGCATCGAGTTCAGGGAGTGATCAGGGACTTTATGATTTCTGGGTTTTGAATCTTGTCTAAAGTAAACGAAACCCACTTCCATTTGAATGGACATTCCCTTTTTATATTGCTTGTAATTCTGGATTTAATTTTTCGGGCATGTGGTGGTTGGGAGTTAATTGCATGTGAGACATTCCATTGTTGTACTGATAGGGTTCCACTTCAAAAGTTGATTAATTGCAATGTGAATAGAAAATGGATTTAAGTTTTATACCGATTTAAAGTAACTGTCCTGAGGAGGTTGACCTCTAATAGAGCGAGTTATCCTTCCTTTTTAGGTTAGACCCTAAATGCATTATTAAAACGTTATTAAATCCCAAATAATTGGGGATTCCTAATAGTTGATATTGCCATTGCCAAAAAGCTCAGAACTTGGGATTTCTTAAACTCAATAGATAAGGCTGTATGGTTTTCCATAATACATATAGTATGAGAATTGCTTGAGAAGAGGTGCTTGTTGTGGTGGTTACTTGAAAAGGTTATAATTGTAGCACCTTCATCTTTACAAAGTGATAAGATAAGGTTTACAATGCATTAAGTAAAGTATTTACTGGTTTCTGATTATTTGAATTGGGTTTGCATGAAGTAAATGGTGGCCTTTTCTTCTCCAAGGTAACTAGGTATTTTTTTTACTGTCAGAATTGTACTTAAATCTTTACAGCTACCAGATTTTTTTTTTAGAACTATCAGATTTATGGAGAAATTAGTTAAATAATAAAATTACAAGATAAATTTTTAATAGCTCGGTAGGTAAATGTACTTAATAATTTGTAATCACCTATAATGACTTGTCATAAAGTGAATAGTACTTTTTTTAAAGTGACCGTGTACTTTTTGAGCTGTAATTATACTCTATTATTTGTAACTAGCACAATTACGGAGTAACTAGTTAAGTTACAGAATGATAAGATGACAATCCAATAACTTAAGCTTTCCTTTTTAGACTAGATCCTAAATACATAATTAAAGAAATACTACATCCTAAATAATTAGAGATTTCATTGCCAATAATTGAGGATTTAGGGCTTCCTACATTCTATATATATAAATGCTGTATGGCTTCTATTCCCATCACTGGCAGGTGCAAGAAGTTCCATCTTTGCGTCACCTGCCTGGGTTTCGGCCTCCCATTCACCGTTCCATGAGTCAATTGGGTACTCGTAGGTCCAGGAAATTCACCTATGGTGGTGTTGCTTGGATACAAAAAGGGGGGGGGGGGTTCCTATGACTTTGGGGTGGTTTTCCTGCCTCGGTAACTCTTTTTGTTGTAACATCAAAAATTTCTGTTGTGAAACTGAAATTTGAAATAAGAATTCAAGAAAATTGTTTGATTTTGGAATATCAAGTGCAAGTTTACAAACTTTACATTATTTGCTCCATCCAGGGTGCTTCTTAGTTCTTACCTTTTCAAGCAGATGCACTGTCTGCTACCAAAAAGAACTGGTATTATATTATTTGTTAGAAACTCAGGGAGATTTATTTCAATAAGCTCTTTCTTCCTTGTCTTTGAAGAATTGGCTTGTACTTTGTTCATATGCCTGCCCTCATCCTTTCCCCTGCTTTAGCTACTTTTAGCCTTGAGCACATTACATTATTGTCAGCATTCATGCTCTATCTAATGTTCTGGTTGCAGTGGTTCGTTATTTTCTCTGGTCAGCTTTCTTGTCTGGGCTCTAGCATGAGGCTTGCCAAGGAAGAACTGTCTATGGCTGAACAAGTGAGCATTGTTAACTCAGCTCTTGTTTTTTTGTGGTTTTTATTTGCTTTTGGATGGATAATGGCAAAATCATCTCTGAAATTCACATGGCTCATCATTTTATTTTTCAATCATCCAACTCTTCTGTTCTTTCTGTCACTTTATTTTTGTGTGTTGAGTTTCTTTAATGTCTGCTTAACATGACTGACTATTTTATCAATTTCATTGTTTAATTATTCAACTGTGTTTTGTGTTCATTTTTGTTTCTCTTCAGCCACTCCCTCTTTCTAACATGGACAAGTATCTGCTTTTATGAACAGGTCATTGATTTAATTTCAGCAGTGAAAGAGTTACACGGTCTTAGCTCTCAGGAGCTTAACAAATTGTTAAGGGACTCTGAAAATTTTACAATTCACTTTCATTCTGAAAAGGGATCAACGACAAAGGTTAGGAAACAAGCTCATCATCAACACACTTATGCTTTCTTATTTTACATCATCTTGCATCTTAAATCACATTATTTTTCAGATTGATGTGGAAAAACTGGCAGGCTTTCTTCCTTTACACCTTATTGCAGTGCTTATGTCATCTGATAGAGATGAATCGCTGTTGAGATATTTGTTGTGCGGGATTCGGCTTTTGCATTCCTTGTGTGATCTAGGACCTCGGAACAGTAAACTTGAGCAGGTTGCTTTTATCAATCATTGCCTAGTCTTTATTATTATTTTTATGTATCATCAGTTTTGTTGTCTGTTTTGCTTAGCAAATGGACTTTGACACATCAATCGAAAATGTTTGGACATGTATTTAAAGTCAGGCTTTGTTGTGCTTGTGAACCTTGACAAATTGTAAGGATGGTCACTATTTTAATTTTAACTCAAAATAAGTTCCCCTGTCTCCCTATTACATTAAGTGATGAATCCTTGGATCAAATATTGAAGTCTTTTGTGCATCTGCTTGGTTTTTCTTTGTAATGCTGAAGCTATTCTAAGTACTTGCATTTGGAAGTTACTTTAAACTAGTTGTGGCATTGGGTTCTTTGGTGTCAGTATCTGTAATTATTTATCTTTAAATGGACTTGTATTTGGATGCTACCCATTTTTCTGTAAACTATCATTCTCTTTGTTTATTCTTGGGCAGCTGTGATGTGTTCTTTTCACCACCAGATATTTATGTTTGTAAGAATTTGGGAACGATATCTTGAAGTAAAATGTATTTCTCTCGAATGTTCTTTGGTGTATATATACAGGTTTTGCTTGATGATGTTAAAGTATCAGAGCAGCTGCTGGATCTGGTGTTTTATTTACTAATTGTTCTTAGTGGTTATAGACAGGTATTCATTAATACTTTCTTCTGATGATTTACTTCCCAAACTCTTCAAGTTTACCAGGGTTGTTTTTGTGATGTAGGAAAACCTTAATTCATGCTCTTTGTTACTTGTGCATTCAGCACTTGTAGCATCCAGTCTACATTTATTGTCAGGATGTATATCTTCACAATGGCAAGATCTTGTTCAAGTATTGCTTGCTCACCCCAAGGTACAAATTTTCCACATGATTTGTTTAAGTGGATATTTAAGAGCAACGGGTTGACTATATTCATGGGATCACTGCAAAGCCCTTTTTTTTTTATATAAGAAAATGAGATATTTAGTGCCTTAACTTTACTAGTTTTAGCAATCAAGTGCGTGATCTTTAATTTTGTTATAATAGATCTTTCAATTTCTAAATTTCACATAATCAAGTGAAATGTGGATGTCAGTTAAGTGTCCTATGTGTCAGCACACCACCAGTTAGGCCAGAATGCCCAAGTTACATGTGTGCTCAAGGTTATTGTTTGGGTGGGAATTTTTTCCCTCCTACTGACCAGATACCTTTTTTCCCATTAATTTAGGCTTTGAGATGTTGGGAAACTGAACTAAAATCAAATTTGTCCTTTTCTTTTTCACTAACACCTACACCACGCCACCGCTGTTCTTGCACTCTCACCACGGCCATTGTCACAATTGAAACCTCAATTATACCCATTACCACTGCCAATAACCATAAAACCCAAGAACAAACTGCTCAATTTGTAACCACTATCCCAATCCACCATCTCAACCTACAAAATCACCATAAAGCATTGAACCTGTAAACTCACAACCATCTATCTGCAGTTTGCTGTCACAACCTTTTATTCTATATTTTAGAGGTTTTGATGGAAATGGTGTTGTCACACCTGCAACAGTGCAACAGTGGCCATGGTTGCTGTGGCAGCAGCAGGGAGATTGAGGAGCTGGAGCGAACATCAGTGACCAACTGTTCTTGAGGCTCTTTGTATATTTGTTTTTGCGTTTCAAAAGCGCTTTAAAAAAAATGAATTTTTTTTTTATTTTTTTCTTTACTTCAAATAATTTTTTTTTGTGTTTTCAAATCGTTTTGATGTGCTGATGTCAAAAATATTTTTTTTAAAATAAAAATAAAAACATTATTTTGATTCATTTCTGAGTGAAAAAGACTTTGAAAAGCAACCGCTACCTCACTCCTAAACACCTTCTAAGTGTTGCCGGTGATTTAAGTTGGGGTTTAATTGGAATGGTTTTGGAATATTTGTAATCCAAAATTACTTTGGACGATAATAGATTGGGCTTCATGGAGTACCCTTTGTGGTTTTCCAAATTCATGGAATGGGGCAGCCCTTATACTTTATAAACATGCAGGGAATTCGAGCATCATAGCATTTGGTTGGAGGGAGTTCTATGTTTCTTGACTCAATAGATGTGCAATGATAAGAGGCTTTCTTAATTACTTTGGTGGTTCCTTAAAGAGTTATAGTATCAAGCGTGATCATTTATTTGTGTTTAGAGCCTTGGTTATGACTAACTCTGGTTTATTGTTCTTGATGACATCACAATGTTTTCTGATAAATAGAAAACATCTCAGTCTTTATTTTGTGGGTTCAAAGAATTTTATTTTGGCAATCTGTGAATAAGTTTATGTTTTTATTAAATAAAAAAAATGTAAATTTTATATAAAAAATTTAAATGGGTTGATTGGAGGTATGCTTCCCTCAAAAAGATCACCTTGGCGATGGGATTGCGTGTATTCCATGTGTGATGGGTTTGATTCCAGGTCATTTGTTATTAGACATGCAAGACTTATGCTAATACGCATCAACATTTGAACTTGATCGTACAAAATTCAGAGTTGAAAAATCTATTTGAACAATAATAAAGATGATTGCACTTGATTGTTAAAATGAGTAAAGATGAGCCGCCTAATATTGCATCTTCTCTTGTTTTTATTCTTTGATCTATTATCTTCATTTTCATCAACTACTTGTGGTCATATTATCATTTTATTTTGAGCTCTGCGGGCAGAGACATTTATGGACTTTCTGATAATGAATTTTCTCATATAGGTTGACATATTTATGGATGCAGCTTTTGGTGCTGTTCATGTAGCCATTAGGTTTCTTCAGGTCAAGCTATCAGATCAACATACTGGCCTTCATGTGAAAAGTCCAACAGCTGAACAAATAGTTAAATATATCTGCCAGCAATGTGAGGCTTCTTTACAGACTCTTCAGTCATTGTGCCAGCAAAAGATGTTCCGCGAGCGCCTTCTTAGGAACAAGGTTTCTAAAATAGAACCATCTTATTCTATATGTTTGGGTTAACGTTGTATGCCAGGAGATGCCAGCTTCAATGTTTTTCTATGTGTTTTACATAAGATGGAGAAATACTTCTTGCTGGACCAAATCAGAAGTAGAAGTATCTAGTTAATGTGATTGTATATGGTGAAAAAGCAGGAAAGTGAGTGGGAGAAACATGGAGATTTTCAGGACTAATATTTTGATTGTGTAACATTGCATTAGGGTAACTATTATTATGACTTGTATATGCATCAATGATCTTGACAATGGTATCCATAAAGTAATAAGTCTCCTTTTATTTTCTAACTGAACATCTCTCGTTTAATATTCTTATTTGCTATTCATCATTTTCATTTTTTGGTAAAATATCTGTGTATAATATTATTCCAGGAACTATGTGGAAGGGGAGGTGTTCTTTTTCTGGCCCAGGCCATCTTGAAGTTAAACATCACGCCTCCTTTTGTAGATTCTTTCACAGTTGTAGCTGCAGTATCTAGACTGAAGGCTAAAGTATTATCGATTGTAAGTTTTAATGCAGTGGCAAGGCTTAAGCTGCATCATAATCTAGTTTAACTTCTTATTCCCTTATTTGTCTAAATATCTCTGATTTCTTCTTCTGTTTGATCATATGTTTTTATTCAGCTATTGCATCTGTGTGAAGCAGAAAGCATTTCTTACCTTGATGAGGTTGCAAGCTCTCCATGGAGCCTTGATTTGGCAAAGTCTGTAGTATTAGAGGTTAGTTTAATAAATGTGCTAGCACATGTAGTGGTTTTTGATGTGGAGAGGCAGGCTGATGGAACGCTAATTATATTTGTTTTACCTGACACATCTGCTAAACCAAAGCATTTTGAAAAGTTGATAATCTCTTTCCACCCGCAGTAATCTTGAACAAAGATCTATTTTGCAGGAGAGATATTGGCCAGTGTCATTTATTAGTGATCCTCAAACCAAATTTGCCTCGACCCACTGTTTCTAATATTCTTTGTTTCATTTTGAAGCCTAGTTTTACCATGCTTGCTATTAATATACTTTTTGATGTAGATTCTTGAATTACTGAAGGCTGCACTTAGCAAAGATCCCAATCATCTTAGTCCATGTTCAGACAGAACTTTTCCCATGGGGCTTTTGCGACTCAATGCAATGCGTCTGGCTGATATCTTCTCAGATGATTCAAATTTTAGATCTTATATCACAACATGCTTTGTAAGTTCATCATTTGGACTCTTAGGCATGATACTCACTTAGTTGCACCATGCTAGTTCTGCTAAATTGTTTTGAGTAATTTTTGTACAGAATATTGCCCAGATACTCTGAAAGACATTAAAATTTTAGATATTTACCACCTAATGTACAAAAAAATTCATTGTTGTACTCTGCTGTTAAAATCTTTCTAGTCACTGTAACATACGTGTAATTATGTTATGCTGTGTATTTTCAACTCATCATGCTTTAAAGCATCTGCCATGAAGAGAGATTCATGACTTTCCTCTTCTATTTTCAAATGTCAATATGCTCCACAGACCAAAGTTCTGACTGCTATATTTTCGCTCCCTCATGGAGATTTTTTATCAATTTGGTGTTCTTCTGAATTTCCACCAAGAGAAGAAGATGGTACTCTGGAGTATGATGCATTTACAGCAGCTGGGTGGTTTTTGGACACATTTGCAGCAGCAAACCAATCAAATGCAATAAATTTAGAAGTCACTTTAATTCCCAGCAACATGCCCCAAGCTATGTATGCACATCAGAGAACTTCATTATTTGTGAAGCTAATTGCCAACCTCCACTGTTTTGTTCCAAACATATGTGAAGGTGAATCTTCTCACGCAATCTTCGTAAATATTCATCATGATTGATCTGTTGGCTGCTGAATGGATTATGTAATTCAATGTTTCGTTCTAATCCACAGAGCAGGAAAGAAACTTGTTCCTTCATAAGTTTCTGGAGTGCATGCGGATGGACCCATCTAAGTCATTGCCTGGGTTTTCCTTTACTTCTGGTGCTCTAAGAGCCGTAACAGTTTGCAGGAACCTTCGTAAGTATTATTCTCCTACAATTTTCTTGATAGACATGATGTGTAAAAGTTAGTGGGGTCTCTTATGCGTAACTTGCATGTGTAGGTTCATTGTTAAGTCATGCAGAGTCTCTAATTCCTAACTTTTTGAATGAGGAGGATGTACAGCTGCTAAGGTGAGTTAAACATCAACCACACTACTTTCTTCCTATATTTTTTTAGGATGTTTTGCAACAAGTGCTGTTGTTTTCCTTTTTTTGTGCTTAATTTTAAAGAATAGCAACATCCTTGAATACTTCTGGACAGCTTTCGCTATAATCAGCACTACATTGTTAGGATAGAGGTTCTTAGATGTTAGATAGGTTTCCCCTCAAGAGACCATAACAGTTGAGCGTTATTGGTAACTGCATTTGCTCTGCATCACATAAATGTTGTTCAACACCTTCACCATTGGTTTCTCAAATCTTAAGCATGATGAAAGGGTCTGAAATTCAGAATAAGTCCAATACTTGGATTGGAAGCTGAAATGACTTGGGAAAGGATTATCTGAAACCAATTAATGTAGAGAAGAAGACAAATTATGGGAAAAGGGCCCAGAACCCATGAAATTATAATGGGTGTTTCTTAAATTTACAAGACTTGAAATCCACAAATTAAAAGAAAATCCACACGTTCTATTTCTCCCTTCTCTAAATACATAATATCTGTGTTTATATGGGTACACTAAAAGCCCTAACATTTAATATGAAATAGGATTTCTAAACGAAATAGCAAACAAAAGAAATCTTTATAATAGAGCTCCTAATTGATACTGAATATTGAAAAGGAAATAGATTAAGTTCCTGAATAACATAAGAATTATAAATAATGACAATCTGAAAATTAACTGAATTTATTGATGTAAACTTTCTTCTTGCACTGCATCATTGCAATATCCTCAAATTAAAAAGAGAAATGTGTTGAACTTGCAGGAATGTCTAGCAAAAACAGTAAGATAGCACGACTAGGAGCTAGTTGTAATGCCAACTAAGATAGCACATGGTGTAATGCCAATGAAGTTGAGGATTTTAGTTTCATTAGCTAGTTGTGGATGGTTGTTGTATGTTACTTCAAATGTCTTTTTGGTGCTGGAATGTCATGTAGGTTTATATTTTTTTTTAACAATTTTTAGTTCACATATGGGGTGTATACATTGTGCATGTATATATATGCATACGATACCGTCTATGTAAATTCCAGTGATACAGATAGCTTAATTTTTTCATTTAAATTTTTATTGAAGGGTATTCTTTAACCAGTTACAATCACTGATTAATCCTACTGATTTTGAAGAAAACCAAGTTCAAGTAAGGTTTTGTCCTTCAATAATTAATAGTGTTTTCGTTTCCTCTCTGCTCCAACTTCCTTTTTCATGTCCCTCACAATTTAAATGTGCTAAAGTTTTGCTGCTGAAAAAATTTCAGGAAATCAAATCTGAGAGGTCAATGTCTTTGGATAAGTTCTCTAGACTTACTATTGATGAGCATCTTCAGGTTAATATCTTTTGTTTTTTAAATACAAGTTCATTTATTTTTGTCACAATTATCCATTTCATTAATATGATGATGTGGCATTTGACATCAAAGCTCGGTTTTTAAAAATTCTGATGTGCGTTTCTATTACTGGCTGTAATATTTGGAGGGTCATCAAGGTGACAAACATGGGCAGGGCCAAGAAAATGATAATGGGGTCAATTGACCCTTTCAAATTAATAAACTATGAAAATATAGGTATGATAGTACTTACCTTATTTATTTTGTCTAAATTGAACTCAATGCATTAACTAAACAGAAAAGAAGAATACATGTAAGTGGATTCAACTTTATACTCCTATGTAAGAAGTTAGGAAATTATCGGGTTTAAGCTCTGTGAATTACATCCAAGTAGCTACAAAAATGAAATGCTATTAATAAAAAAGCAGACTATTCAATATACACATAAAGAGGAAGTGTTGCTCGGTGTTCATTTGTATGATTCTCCACTAATGATCTCTTTACATTACAATTGATGTTACTCAACTTCTCTCATTACTCATATTTTGTCTCCCATGCAATATTATAACAATATCTAAAGGGTGTGGGGGAATCACTGTTCCCCCACACCCAAAAGCACTGTGGATTACAACAGTAAGCCACAGTGCTTTCCTCTTTTTTTTTTCTTTTTTGCTAACTTTTCCCTTTTTTTCTTTTTTTTTCATTTATTTTTTCTTTTGTTTTTTCCAAAATTAGTTTTGTTGAATTTACTTTTTAAATATTGACCCGATTAAAATTTTTGCTTTGTTATTTTTTTTCTTTAAAATACTATGGATTGCTGCGATGTTTTTCTACATAGTTTTTCGATTTTATTTCTTTATTTTTCAAAATTATATTTGTCGATTTTTTTTTTAACATGGAGCTGATTGAGAATTCAGTTTTGTAATTTTTTTTCTTTAATACATTGTTGATTGCTACAGTGTTTCTCCTCATGGTTTTTTTTATGGTTTTCTCCAAAATTATCTTTTGTTATTTTATTTTTTAATATTGAGCTGGTTAAAAATTACAGTTACAAGTATGTGAGGAAAGCATTGTAACTTTCCTCGAAAATTACTATTGATTGCCAGAGTGTTTTTTCCTACATGGTTTTTTTCTGTTTTTTTATGTTTTTCCCTAAAATTATCTTTGTCAATTTTATTTTCTAAATATTAAGCTGGTTAAGAATTGCAATTACAATTAAATACAAGTTTTTCCTCACAAAACACTATGGATTGATACAGTTTTTCCTCACATGGTTTTTTTTCAGTTTCTTTTGTGTTTTCTTTTTTTTAATATTTTTTTCCAAAATTATGTTCGTCGATTTTTTTTTAATATTGAGTTGGTTGGAATTTAACTTTGTAATAAAGCTTAATCATGTGGGGAAAGCATTGTAGCTTTGCTCATAAAGCATTGTTGATTGCTACAGTGCCTCTCAGCATAGTTTGTTTTTGTTATAATTTTTTTCAAATTATCTTTTTCAATTTTATTTTTTTAATATTGAGTTGTTTGTGAATTACAATTACAAGTCATTACAAATAAGGTTAAATCATGTGGGGGAGCACTGTAGCTTTCATCACAAAACACAGTGAATTGCTACAGTGTTTCCAGCATGATTTTTTTTTCTTTTTTTGGTGTTTGTTTTGTTATTTTTTTTTCTAAAATTATCTTTGTTGATTTTTTTTTAATATTGATCTGATTAAGAATTTAGCTTTGTAATTTTGTTTTTCTTTATAACACTGTGAATTGTTGCAGTGTTTTCTCATGTGATTTTTTTATGACTTTTTCCAAAATTATCTTTGTTGATTTTTTTTGGAATATGGAGTTGGTTAAGAATTATAATTACAATAAAGCTAAATCATATGAGGAAAGCGTTGTAGTTTTTCTCACAAAACACTGTGGATTGCTACAATATTTCTCTAAATGATTTTTTATTTTATTTTATTGGGAAAAGTGCTATAGTTTTCCTCACAAAACATTGTCAATTGCTGCAACGTTTTTTCTCATGGGTTTTTTTCCTTCCAAAATTATCTTTGTTGGTTTTTTTATTTTATATTAAGTTGGTAGAGAATTTAGCTTTGTAATTTTTTTTGCTTTTTATTAACTGAAAGGCTATATCATGTGGCAAAAGCACTGTATCTTTTCTCACAAAACACTGTAGATTGCTACAAATCATTTTATCCAGTCTCTAAGTTTTTGATCACCAACACAATTTTTTTTTCCGTCATGAAATATTTGCTCCATCATACCTTTAATTTCTATTACTTATCTAGCGCTGGTTCATGATTATAACACTATCAAGTGTATTTGTTTTATAAGCCCGCGGCAACGCGCGGGCGCGGGCATGTCATCTTGTGTTCTCTATTACACATTGCTTCTCTCTTTTCTCCCATGGCATCTGCGTTCTCTATTACTCGTATTAATTATTTTGCTTCTGCTCTTGAGCTCTCCATGCTTTTCATGATAATCCAATCAAACTCATTTACTATCATCACTTAGGTCATAGAATAGTACACCGTTTCATTAACAGTTATTTTTAGTTAATTGTTTTGGATATATTGAGAGTTTACCAAGATTTTGTGTATCAAAATATGTATTTTGATGTGCATAAGTTATCAATTAACCCTACGAATTTTCTGGCTTTGCTATTGGTGACAAAGGGATAGCTTGACAGAAATCCAAATTAAAGTTTAGAACCGACGAGTAACAGCATATTTTTTAATATCATATAATTATCGAAACTTTAGAAGTTATTGCATATTTTATTGAAGGTCAAAATTTTAAGATCAATTATATCATAGTGGTTTCTGAGGAAGGCATTTTAAGTGTTCTTGGTGTTGATTTTCTCATCAAATCTTACACTGTTTCTTGCAAACAAATTTGATTCCTCGTAGGAAGCTCAAAGCACTGGGGCATACGGATCACCTATGGTGATGAAGGAACCTTCACATCTTTACAACAGGACAGATATCCAAAAAGAGGAAATGTCAGAGAATACAGCTATCCAAGAAGAGGAGAAGCCCAGTTTCAAAAATAGGAATCAAGCACAAGATGCAATTAAGGAAGACAAAGCTAAACCTGGTGCATGTGTATCTGATGTTTTAAGAGAGATTGATAGAGATGCTCATACTGTTGAAACAAGTGGTTCGGATACAAGTTCCACTAGAGGGAAGACTTATGCAGGTCAAGTGGTGAATGGTGACTTCCTAAAATCAAGTGAGCATATAAAACGAAATGGTTGTCAGGGAGTTTGTGGTGGTGAGAAAGTTGAAAGTCCTCGTTTTGAAGAAAAGCAGCCAAGAAAAAGGAAGCGGACTATTATGAATGACCATCAAATCACACTTATGGAGAAAGCCCTGCTAGATGAACCTGAGATGCAGAGAAATGCAGCAGCGTTACAGTCATGGGCTGATAAATTGAGTCTTCATGTAAGTAAAATGCTCCTTTGTATCATTCATTATGTAAGTTAGTTCTATTTGTGTGTCCCCATCTCATCACCTGTAAATTTTTTAAAATTTCTTTCTTTCTTTCTTTTTTTTGCTTAACAAGTTTATTGTGTTTCCCAGGGATCAGAAGTTACACCTTCACAACTGAAAAATTGGTAAGGAAGTCTCACCTTCTCCATGGTTTAAGAATGCATCCCCCCCTCTCCAGGTTATATACTCTCTTGATAGTTAGCATGGCCTTGTGGAAGGATAAAAAGTTTGCATTCAAGGCACTTCTTGGCTATGAAATGTGGCATTACTGAAAACGCTTAAAAGAGGATGGTGTGTACATGGATAAATTCGAATTATTTGTGTCAACTGCACTTGTAAATAGATGCCTGATATAGCCATTTCCCAGAAAAGATTTTTATGTGAACGCTTACATTACCCTTTTTTAGTTGTTAATGTTGCATAATAGGATATGATTGCACAATTCAGTTACTACTGAAATGTCTCTTCATTTAGGTTTTAAAAGTTGATTCTCTTTGCAATGTTTTCATGGCAAGCTTCTTATACAGGGTAGGAGTAAACCACAGGTGTCCAAGAACACTTGGTAAAAGGGCATTTTATTTTTCACATATTGGGTTACAAGATTTATTGATGCAAACTCTGAAAAGATTGAGGTGTGTTAAATGCTATTCTAGGACACTTGCAAAATCTTCCGTTTCTGCTACACATGCAGTTACTAATTTTTGTTGTTTCTAGCATTCTTGGTTTCAACCTTTTTTTTTCTTTCTTATTTTTCTAGAGAAATTACTTCTGGCTTTTCAGTTTTATACATGTAATCATTTCAGAGTTTTTTCCATTTGCTCATTAAATGAAGTTGATTTTTCAATCAGTATGTCATTATACATGCCTCCTGATTTTCTGGATAGATGGTGCCTAGATGGCAGGTCAAAACTGGAAATAGGTGTTTCTTTACCGTACCACAGAAGTTCAATTGGATAGGCCTGGACTTTGTTATGCTTCTAACGAGTTTGTCAATTTCTGTGCTATCGCAGGCTCAACAATCGCAAAGCGAGGTTAGCTCGTGCAGGCAAGGATGTCCGTGCACCAATGGAGGTTGATAATACATTTCCAGAAAAACAAGTTGGACAAGCGCAGCGGCAGGACACACCTGAGAGCCCCAGTGAAGACAACATCACATCGAGTGCAAGAGGCCTTCAAAACACATCAGAAATTGGCGTGTTTGGAGATCCCGAGGCTGGGATAGGATTGGCAGACTTTGTTGACATTGGTGCTTCAGAATTTGTTCAGTGCAAGCCAGGGCAGTTTGTTGTGCTTGTAGACGGGCAAGGAGAAGAGATTGGTAAGGGAAAGGTATATCAGGTGCAAGGCAAATGGTATGGAAGGATATTGGAGGAATCAGAGATGTGTGTCGTGGATGTTACAGAGCTCAAGACTGAGAAATGGGTGAGGCTTCCATACCCATCCGAAACCACAGGCATGTCATTTTATGAAGCTGAACAGAAGATTGGGGTGATGAGAGTGTTGTGGGATTCGAACAAAATATACATGTCACGACCTCAATGCTAGGTTCTTTTTTTTGCTAGAATGTAGTGCTAGTGGCTGGCTACCAGCGGCATCGTTCTTTCTATTAAGTTCCCAACCATAAGCAGGTTCAGGTTCTGAAGTTTAGCTCTGTCGTTTTAAATGGAAGTAAAAAAATTAAATGACATAAAAGTATGGCACCACAGCAGCATCCACAAAAGCTTAACCGGAAGGCAAAAAATAAACTGTACTGTCTACTGTCTAGTGCGTGGCAACCAAGCCTGCACCCAGTTACGGCCCGCACTGTCCCATCAACTCGCAACCTTCTCCTCTCTCTCTCTCTCTCTCTCTCTCTCTCTCTCTCTTTCATGTCTTTGTACAACAGGTGCGGTTTATGAAGCAAAGAAAAGAAGGGAAAATAAAGCTTGACATGGGGCTGAGTAGGGTGAGAAAAAAACCAAAAAATCAATGAAACTGGAAAAAAAACTGAATTGAGAAAAAAAAAATTATTAGAAAAATGAAAAAAAAAGTCTGGTTTAGTTTTGGTTTATTGCTTTTGATAAACCCGACTTTTAAGAGTCAATATAAAAGATGTTGTTAAAGACATGGTTTCATAAAAAAAAATATAAAAGATGTTTTATTTTTTTTAAAAGCTGGTTGTTCATAATGACAGGGTGCTTATTTGTCTCAAACCCATTTGCAAATTGAAGAACAGGTCCGGTGTTTATGTTTTATTTGCAATAAACTTTAATGAATATATTTATATGTTGTTTGGACAAGTCTATATTTTCTTCCTTTTTTTTGGACTACATTTATTTTTGTAGTTGTGTATCTATAACTATATCTATATGATAGATTTCATGAATTTATTTTTATTTTGCTTTTTATTCTATAAAAATCATTTGGTAAAAACTTTTTGACATTAACATTAAATTCAGTATAATAGTTCAAACTTGAAAATCTTGACTCAGTTATTTGTTTAGCTCCGATTTTAAATTATATCTTATGGGAATTACCCTAATATTATTCTTGTTTACTAGGTAGATCTAAAGATAAAAAAATAAAAATAAAAGAAACAAATCATATCCACCCTGATTAACCCACAATCAACTTAATAATAAATTAAAATTTTAATATTAAAAATTAAAATTAAAAAAAAATCGAAGAAAACAAGCGAAAAAGCCAATTTAAAAAATAAAGAATAAAAAACTCGTTCTTGAATGAGATGGGCGTGTTAAAAAAGCTTGGGGTCGTGAGCCACAGACAGGCCTGAGTGCCTGTAATTTTTTTTTAAATAACAGGCTGATGATTATTTTTGAAAAATAAAAAAGACAACAGACATGAAGCTTACAGCACAAGACTTTTAACTAAATGACTTAACAAAATATATTAACGTAGTTCACTGTTTATATAAATAGTCAAATCAACCCCACGTTTTTAATTGATAATATTTAGTCCTTGTAATTTATTGTAGTTTTAAAAAAGTGATATATTTAATTTCTATAATTATAATTGAATCCTCCTGTTTTGATTTTGATTTTTGATTTTTGATTGTCAAGTGTGATTTACAACAGTTGTTGTCTTCATGAATCTATTACGTATCATCAATTTAGGATTATACAATTGAAGTGAATGGCTCTCGATTGTACTCTAGCTGTTTGTGCAAATGATAGAAATAGAAAGAAAAGACAGATACTCCTATCCTATCCTATCCTACGCCATAGCTTATGTTTATTTCTTTCCTTTTTTTTTGTTTTTCCCTATATTTGTTACAGGTTGATGAGAGATTTAACTAGTAGATAGTTCCAGGAAAGCAGCAAGTCAGGATCAAGAAGGAAGGATGGTCTGTCTAGGAGACGAAGTACCCGCAGCTGAAACAACACTAACACATAGTTCATACAACAAAGGCAGAGCAAAATTGGAAGGGATGAATCAATTGAACTGACACATAGTTCATCAAGAACAGTACCTGCTTGGCACTTGTGGCTGACAATCTTGTTTCGAGGGATGGCAAGAGGGGGAGCTGTAGATAAGGTGGGAGAATACACTATTGTATTTACGTGCAGGATTCTCTTATCTCTTCACATTCCTGCATCTTTTCTCCATTACCTTAAGAGATTGCAAGTTGTGGCAAGTGTTTAAGAAGTCGGGGTACAAATTTTTCATGCCGCCCCTTCTCAGAATTAGTTTTTCCGAATAAATTACATTACGCAGAACTAGCAAACGACATTTTTCTGGTTCTCATGCTGCCACTGACACTCACATTTCGGCTGTGGCCAAGTCACTTTTACATGCCTCAACACACCATTGATCAAAATCAAATGAATATAATATAAATTAAATAACTCTAAGATTGTCTATTTTACAAAAGCTGATCACCCTATAAACTATTAACAGTAGAAATACAATACCATCTTTTCTGCAGGCTAAATTATATATAGGCTACACTCACTGGTTAACAACAGCTAAACCTCGGATCATTCTCAAAGTTGTATAGTTTTATCTTCTGCGACTTCTATATCTGAAAATACAAAACAAGCACCAAACTCGTGCCAAGTGGGAGACGCGCTGATTAAAATCAGGCTAGAAAAGGGTCAAGCGTGCCAGAAAAAACAAGTGCTGCCACGAAATCCCATAAAATACAAAAACTGGTCTTGTAGCATCATCATATGTACGCAAGTGAGCTTCTGTCATGATCAGGTTGAGGGCGACCCCGTGTTGGAGTTTGAGGTCTTTGGATGTTAAGCTCCTGAAAGACAACAGGAACGTAAAGGAAACAATTATGTGCAAGTTAAGGGATGGGCTTTCCAGATTCGTTGGATTTACCAACACTGAAAATGTAAGAAGTCTTACCTGCATCCATGTATCATCAATCACATGTTCTGGAGATGTCTCTGGTGACTGAAGGGGAGGTGGCAAGGGATGAATCAATTTTGGAACCACAACCAAACCCCTGCCAACTACCAGTATAGCTCCAGCATTGTTAGCAGTCCCTGGATGAAGACATCACATTAGGATTCAAATTTGAGTTTAGCAGGAGAAAACTCAAGCTATTTATCTTACCACAATAGTTGGTTGCAGAAAATAGAGTAATCAATTGCCCTTGGGCAAATCGTTCAAATCCATCCATAACACATTCATGTGCCCTAATGATTAGCTGTAACTTATTTTTCTTACAGAAGTCGGTTACACGATCAGGCTGCAATGACATAAAAGATACACAAGCAAAAACTTCATTACATGTGCAGCTTGAAAAGGCATCAAATTTAAAGATTCAGTGCCAAAAGAAGTATATGAAACTGATGCTATCATAGGAGGGTATAGATTCATTGGAACTTTGAAGCGGTACATCACTTAGTATTTCACAATTAACATAAAGAGCATTGAGTGGTCCTGCTCAAAAATCCCTGGTTAGTTCATATATGCATTGAGTGGTCCTGCTCAAAATTCCCTGGTTAGTTCATATATGTATCATATTACATCTTCAAGCTCGGTAGCGTAGTTTTTCAGCTAAAACATGCTAACACTACTCAACTTTTAGTCAAATGCAAACCAATCTCTCAACTTTGAATTATTTTATTTTATTTTGGCTCCCCAATACGCATTAGAAGCAAATTAAGTCCTAAACTATCTTTGAGGTTACATCCCACATTTAATGGTAGAAGGCAAAAGGCATTGTTTTTCTTCCAAATTTGAAAGGAAGGATTTTGGCTGTTCATATCTAAATGAAAGAAAAAGGGTATTGTTTTTGCAGCAGTTAACTACAGTATGCATAAAGCAAACTACTAGGAATGCATATTGCACCATATTAAAATAACTTTTGCGTTTGTAGCAAATACAGTATTTTTTTCTGAATTTTTGCGTGGCTAACTTGCTTTTTACCAAAGGTTGATGGGAAGTCTATATTTTAGTTAAAATTTTATTTGTATTCACCATGACTAGGAACATATTGCCTGTGATCAATCATACACACCGAACACAATAAATAAAAATCATCTGACATAAAACATGTAAACAATGGCATGCATACCCCAAAGGTGACAAGACCAGGGCCCCTAGCATTTGGTCGCAACCCCTCTATGCTATCATTTTCTGTAGGATCCGACCTGAAAGGAGAAGTTTCACAATACATATTAATGTAAGCAATGACAGATCACAAGTAAAAATAAATTCGAGTGAAGCATACCATAGAAGATCCATTAGAATTATAGATCCAGCATCCATAGTTATGGGCCTTTCAAGCTTCTCTATCTGTTCCACTGAATGAATGGATCTCCCTATGCCACCATGCATACAGATAATTTTCTTCTCAATAAGTGCAGCAAGTGGAAGATAGTTGAAAAGTTGATTGAAACGTGTCCATGCCCATATCCCATCACTCTCTCCCTGTAAAAACAAATGCTATTATCGCATTTATGTTTTCAAAAAAATGAAATGGTCCTACTGGATAACTATATTAGTGTGTGCTTGGCATTGCCCGTTCATCCATACCATTCTTTCAATGCATTCAATACGAAAACCAAAGAGCGCATTTATATCAGCAGCTTCGTGGTTTCCACGTATCAAGTGGACATTCTCAGGATACTCAATCTGCAAAATCATAATAAAAGGTACAGCAGCATCAATACAAGGACAGTGCCAAAATATATACTTCATATGAAACTTTTGTTCACTGAAAGCACAAGTTTTACCTTTAGAGCAAGAAGCAAAGTTATGGTCTCCAAACTGTGCTGCCCTCGATCAACATAGTCTCCCAGAAATAAATAGTCAATATACCTGAATCATGAGAAACATAAAATTGAACAGTATGATTAATCAACTACAGAGATAAATGACACAACCTGTTCTAAAATTATTAATTTGCTGTTGGGACATAAAAGCTGGAGGCCCTGTATCACGTAAAGAGTTTTCAAAATGGAAGCTTGAGAAAAGTAAGGCTAAAGGACATGTAGTGAATCTTCAAACAAATTGATGGGACAAGGTGCCCATCAATCACTACTTGTCATAGACGTAAATATCAAATGAGGGACTACAGAGCAACAACTATTTGGACAGAAAAATGTCAAAATTGGGGACACAAAAGAGAAGGGTTCAAATTACTAATGGACATCCCTCAATTATGACATAAACAGCAAACCTGCATGCATGTATTTATTATTTATTTTCACATAAGCTGATGACTGCATGAATATAGGCAATAATGTGTCAAAGCACATGATTTCTTCAGAAAGTCGGTGGACGCCACGAAAAAGAAAGAGAGAGAACTTCTCTAAAATGCTTAAAAATTTCAGTGCTTCTCTAATGGTAGTGACAAGTCCTTTTTGAAGGCAATAGTTATTGATGAGATCCACCAACAAGATCACTGAACAAGAAAGGCACTCAATCTTGGAGAAAACTCAGGTTCATATCCAATCAATAAAATTAGGGTGTTTGCTGTCAATTGCTGATGACAATGCCTTTCTTGAGGTATATTTACAGCATTCATACAAGTTGAAAATGTGTGAAACATTGAAAACACAGATGCTATACCAGTAACTTGTGTATTTGAACGTGAAACATTAACCAGCTGTCTTTTATTCAACTATTAAGGTTGGCTAAAACCAACAATTCAACCCATCAGATGTAATAGTGTCAGTACATATGAAGAATATGGATCTCTATTACTGTGTTCACATCTTTCTAGCTCCTACCCTACCCCTATTCCCAGGAAACAAACCCCCATCTCACTAGTTTTGCCACCAGTTTGTGTAAGGCATGGATAAATAATCTCAATCAAGCAGAGGGACTTTTTTACTTTTCGCCAACACAAGCACTCAGCTTTTGCAGCTGCACTAGAATTAGGTCACACTTCCCTGCTTCAACATGAATTATCCTCAACCACACCCCACTATAGGTTGCAACATAGTTTTTGGGTCCCTACCCATCTTGAGTGAAAAGGACAAACTAGCCAATTGCTGTCATCACTCATGCCTCGCACCCAGCCTTCACCAATTGTTTAACGATAGTTTCAAAAACCCTAGTCCAAACACCATGTTAAAAACCCACGATTATAGGGCATCCATGTGTGACACCATCAATTACATGGTTCAGTTTCCGCATTGCCAGTTTCCCCAATTAATCAGCCCTTTGCACCATACTTGACATTAGCAGTGAGCAAAAAAACCGAGATAACCGAACCATGAAAAAAAACCGATTAAAAAAATTAAAAAACAATTCGGTTCGGTTCAATTTCGGTTTTAAAAGGCTGAAACCAAATAAACCGTACCAAACCGGTTCAAATAGAAATAAAAAAACCAGTGGTAGTGTGGTACTATAAATAGCTTTCCACTCCAGACCCATCTACTTTTTAATTTCTTCTTCTAACCCTAGAAAACCCACCCCCACCCCCCCACCCCCGCCACCCCAACACACACACCCCACACAGGCACATACACAAACACCTACTCAACGAACCTCGCAGACTCGTTCTTGACTTTTTCTTCTTCTTCGTCGAACTCGAACACACTAAATTTTCAACTCAAACGAGCCATGACTCACTGGTAGGGAGCTTTTTCAACTCAAACGAGCCATGACTCACTGGTAGGGAGCTTTTTCAGTTGCTATTGAAGCTTTCATGGGGAAGAAGACTAGCTTGTAACCCCAAAAGTTGATGGGGCTAGTTACAATTAAATGGAATACTCAAGCACAAGAAGAGATGTTGCCGACAGCAAAAAAAAACAAGGCAGTCCTCCATATGCGAAAGCTTGTGCCATGGCTGATCTGTTAAGGAACTCAATTTATGGCATTCTGTCTGTTTTTCATGAAAAGATGCTCATGAGCACCAAAACAGGTCTTCTTGATAAGGATTGGGTTACTAAAAGCAATCCCCTTTTTGGAACCTATGAGCTGCTTGTACAGAAACTGCATCATTTCCTAGATTTTCAAGCTAGCTAGCTAACCGAACCGGTTTGGAAGGGAAAAAAACCAAACCGAAACTGGTCGGTTGGAACCAGTTTTCGGTTCGGTTCAAAATTTTGAAATAAAATAATTTTGATTTGGTTATTTATTTTGATCCAGAACCGGACCGAACCGAAAATGCTTAGCCCTACTTGACATGTTCCACACAAGTATAAGAGTTATGATGTAATACTTACGTAATGTCTCCTGCTGTGGATGGAAATCCATATTCATCAAATAGACGCATTAAGTCGCCAAACTGTCCATGAAGATCACCAAAGACTTTTATCGGGGCTCTCAATTGCAGAACCGTTGGCTCTTGCATAAATATCTGTTCAGCTGCATAACAAAGCTCACCAACTTCATAAGAATCCAGGAAAAATCTCCTATTAGCAGGAGCTTTCCAGTTCCGAGGCCTAAGCAAAGTGGAAATAATCTGCAAGATAACAACAAATATGAAGTAGCACTTAGAAGAGTCATCGATACTCATAAATCTGTCAAGTCTTACCTTCTTATGCAAGCCCTGAGGAGACCTTTGCCTGGTGAACTTTTTAGCAGGATTAGATGCATCATTATTCATAGGAACCATCCTTCTACTTTCATTTTCGAATTGATCCAATGACAATTGCCTCACCATCCCACCCAGGTTTCCTACAGTCTCTTTAGCAACCACCACCTATAAGAACATGACAATATGATTCAGCAACATGGCAAAAAAAGAAAAACTGTGCCACTCTTATAAACCACAGATAAATGGGCATACAGCTCTAGGATGGAGGCGAACATCAGCCTCGTTGTCACTGCCATCTGAAGTTGCTTCTGCAGCTTGTGAGTTGTCATCAGATACAGATGTTTCTTCTGCAGAATTGGTAGATGCTGCCTGAGCAGCTTGCCAGACAGCATTGGCTGCCTCAGCTTCAGCAGCAGATGCCTCCCTCAATTTCTCCATGGAATTTCTGTCCATGCTGCTACAGCAGAAAATACATCCACGAGTTTATATAAGAACAGGGTGACATGACATGAGAGACAGGGAGATGATTGAGACCTGATACCACCAGATAAAGGGATCTCCAGTCCACCATCTGGAGAAGAAGTTCCAAAAGAATTTAAATTTGAATGGTTTAGTCTGGGACTTGTTATTGTTGAGGCTCTCTCAGATGTTAATGTGGGAGAATTGATGTCTGGCTGAAACGGGGAATTTTCAGCAACCAGAAAATCATCTAGCACTGCATCTGCAGGGAACAAAATAATTGGCAATGAAATGTGCATCTCTTAAGTTTGTACACTGCGTGGCAGTAAAATGAATTCCATGAGGCCTTCATGATTAAGGCTTAACGCCAGGTTATGCAGAAGAAAAGGAACCATAGATGGGTCCCTAAATAAGTATAACAACCTAAATAAACAAGAAGATAATTAAGGTCTCCTGCAATAAATCCAATCCGGTTGCTGTTATTACTTATTACAGATGCTTGTTTTCTCTAGGGTACTTGGGAAAAACTCCAGTTACCATTAGGCAGATAATCAATAACCAGGATCTAAAAGATCCACAATTGAATCCACTTCAATTGCATATTTGTGATGCCATAAAAATTAAAGTTGACACTAGGGCAACCAATTAGGATTGGTGAATTACTGGCTCTGAACAAACATAGCACATCCAAGCTTAACACAGTTACTTGGTAAGAAATAAGAAACGTTAAGCTGTTGGAATCAAGAGCCAAACAAAAAAAATCCACATATCGTTGTGCTTCTCCAACATATTTTTCAGTCCATAGAAGGTGAAATGTCCTAAAGTAATGTTGATCAATCAAACAATCATCTAGGAACCCAAGCACAACAGGTTGATTAAACATATTTTTCAGCCAAAGAGTTTCTACTCCTAGATACTTGTATTCCACTTCTATGAGTAGTCCTTTCCATTTAACTTTTATGTTGTTGTCAGGGCTTGCTGAGCATAATGCTGGTCACTTGGACTAAGTGACCTGTGATTAAAACCTGTTCACATAGGAACTGGAGATATGAAGGGAGGGGAGGACTACTACTGCATAGACTGACCAATAGGCCTCCCAGTGAAAAAAAAAAAGAAATGAAAACTTTACCTCCTTTTAGACCACCGTAGACATATATACGAACACCAACAGATGCAGATGCATGGCGACAACGACGCATTAACTCAAAAGAAGGATCATATTCAGCATGTCCCTTGCTGGTTTTGGACGAAGTCACTAGCCCATTTCTATCCAACCAAGCACCAGCAGCAGTGTCCAACACTAGTCACGGTGAAAAATTGTTGGAGATTACAATATAACCCCTCTTTTAAGATGATAACAGTAGAGAAAAAAGATGATAACAGTTGAGAGAGAAAAAAACTTGCCAGCAACAGCTGCTTCCCCTTCTACTAAACGTCCTCCCTTTAGGGATCCTCCTGTAACATGCAAACGCGCACCAACAAAAACCTGATGGAAAGCAACGTCAAACTTCTGAATGATACAGAAGAAACTCATAATGAAGTGCTGTGTCCATATGCAGATGTAAACATATGAAAAGACAGTTTCAAAACTTATAATCCCAATTTTCTAGATCCTCTTGTGTAATTGAGCCCTGTCAAACATTTTAAACTAGTATTTTACTGCAAAAGATATATTTCATTATCTACGCATAATCTAGAAATTAAAAGATTCTGACTTATATAGATCACTTACCGCAGCATGTTGATACCTTGATGATGGAGACACCCCAGGTGCAAGAGTCCACTCCCACTGACCGTTTCTATGCATTAGAAGTCCATAAGCATCTCCGAGTGGCTGTTTAAGTGCACTTATAATCAATAAGAATTGAAATGCAAACAGTAATGACATTATTAATAAGTTTTTCTTTATCCAAAATACAACACTGTTGGTCGAGAAATAAACAAGGAGAATGGAGCTGCAACATGTCATTGCTTACACCTTAATAGAGAAAAAATCATAAAATCAGAAGAAAGGTTACAGCTGGAAAAAAGGTGACAAAAAATTTCAAAGAAACAGTATGGAAATTATTCCAAAATAGAAATAGTACTCTGATTTCTCATCACAATTGCAACATGGAAAAGGAATGCACTATACCATAATTCACCTCTTTTTATTATATTTTCAAAGCAGGTTAATAAATACAAAAAAGCACCAAACGCTCATTTCTTCAAGTTTTTCAAGTCCACAATTACTTTCTCACTTGACTTCTTTATTGCGTACAATCCATGTTATAAAGTTTCAATTTGAGTTTTCCAACAATTCCATGTGTTTTATCAAACATTATACCCTACTTCCAGTTACCACCCTTGTAGAAAGAAAAGTGTTTTATACAAATGGTCGAGGACAAGAAAGGTCCCATTCATTTAGACTAGGTGTGGGAATGCATCTAGTGGTTTTTAAAGGCCAGTGCACTCTGGTTCTACCCATATAAAAAGTCTTGGCACGTCAAATTTTCAGTTGAACAAAGTTAAGTTGGAATACTTAATTTAGTTTGATTACCTTGATCTCCCGTCTCTTTTTATATGGACTTACACATTGAGCACACCAAGACTAGGCATGCCTATTCATAAAAAAAGTAAAATAAAATAATAGCCAGGAGGAAGAACACCAGGTTGACATGCTAATTCTGCTGTACTAGAAACAAATATCTACTGCACAACAAACTGCTGCTCTCGACCAAGTGTACAGAATAGTTAACTGGAATTGATTGCTTTATAACCCCTGAAAACGACAGATCATACCGTGCCAGAGGAGTCTCTTCCGCCACAAAGCAAAAACATTCCATCTGAACGGGCACTAGCTGTTGCATACCTACAAAATAATGCTATAAAATGTCAAACATGAGACATGAATTGATGGGAAATAACAAACCGGGAAGTTTAACACTAATGCAAATGTTGATGTACTAAACACACTTACACTCGAGCACTAGGTCTATCACCTTCAGGATTTAGCCTCTGCCATACATATGGTTTCTGGGCAGTGTCCAGAGCCCAGGCATCAGATAGAACTCTTTTACCTAGAGAATAAATGGAAAAGTCACCATTGCATGGTTTATAGAGCATGGAAAAGGGCATTAGCATAAGCACAAAGCATCGGCATATGTTCTTCTGGCTTGAAATAACATAAAAATATTCAAAATTACACATACAAGACAACTGTCCTTCCATAGAGTACGCTAATCCAAAGACGAGATGTCTACAGCTTACAATGATAACCTCACAGAAATATAAAGAAACAACAGAGGCCTACACCCATACTTAGAAAACAAGTCCTATCAAAATGTTGAATCTTACAAACAAAATTCAATGCCAATGATCAAACAAAGAACATTCATGGAAAACACAGTTTTTATCACTGGATTTTTAAATAGGATTTGATCCCTACACTAATGCATAATAGCACATTTCAATTGAAATTAACAAAAATATCTTAAAGATAAATAAATAAAAAAAAGAACAGCAAAATCTGCTTACCATCATTGCCGCTGACAGTAACAAGGTACCTTTGGGCAACCAAGTCCATTGCATGGCCATATCGAGGCCCAGGTCCTTGTCCTTGTACAACCACTCTACATGTACAAAAATATAGCGATGAGTTCCATGCCAAGAACCCAAGCAAAGGGAAAATAAAATTGCACCATGAAGAAGAAGATGAAGAACTGCTGGCTAAATCTGATAAATGGAAGCAAAGTAACCGACCGGTGCCACTTGAATTTGTCGTTGGTCAAGTCAAGCACATAGAGATCATCAGTGGAATGCCCAGCAGGACCTATCCCACCCTAAGCCATAGATACATTTCATTAATAAACGTCAAAAACTCACATTAACTGAACAAATCAAAAAAAGAAGAAGAAGAAGAAAGAAAGAACCAAATCCTGATTCACAATGAATCACCTGAAAAACAACCATAGTACCAACTGCAGCTGCCGCGTGCGCAGCCCTTGGAGACGGTGGCTCTCCAGCTGGTTGTACTCTGGTTCATTAGACAACAAATATCACAGGTTAATCATCCAAAGTTATTTGATTATTATTTTAATAATTAAAGAAGAAGAAGAAGAAGAATAGTGTTACCTACCTAGTCCATTTCCTAGTAAGAACATCATAAGAATGAACTGAATTGGTGACTCCAGCCAATCCTACACCAAACAATTAAGTAAGTAAGTAATTAAAGCAGCAGCTGCTTAAATCTCAATTCAATATAAAAAAGTGAGAGAGAGATGGAAACTAACTGATTCCAGGAGCGGAGGAAGCCCCGCCCTCGATAGCGGTGGCACCACCGAAGAGGATGAGTCGAGGACCTTGAGACTTGGTAGCAGCAACGGCAGTCAAGGTGTGAGCACATCGAGAACCAGGAGCGTCATCATCGGAATCCCAGTAAGTCTCTAAGGTCCGATAGGTGGGAGCTGGGTGTAGCCATGGCTTGGATCCCATTTCCCACCCCTTCTATTCTAATAACAATAACCCTAAAGACCTAAACTAAGAGGATCGGAGGCCGGTGGTGGTGGTGATGGGGCAAGAGCTATAGGCTCCGGTCCACCTCTCCTAAATTTTAAATCAAAAGGTATCACGAGTCCTGACTAGGTATGAATAAATAATTGGATATCGTGTACAAAATATACCCTAATTCACATTCTAATTAGGTAATGTAAATTACTGATAAAGAATAGCAGCAGCAGTTCTGGGCGGTGCAGTTCCTTCCCCGGAGGAGGAGAAGGGAGAAAAGGTGGGTGCGGGGGGGCTGATTGAGGGAGTTGTTCTGGAAGTCCCGGTTCAGTCAACCGTTACATCATTAAGGATATTCTTCTTCGGACAACTGTCAAAGCAGGTGCATACGGCAGCTTTACACCGCTTGCTCATTGCCCTCGCCCTTTTTGCTAGCCTTTTTGTCAACTTTCCATTTAGTGCCTTATGTCATGCAACGGATCCCCCTGTTTCCTGTTTCATGTTTCATATGTGAAGATTCGTTGGTATAAAAATTAAAAATTATTATTGTTTTAATGTATTTATAAAAATAAAATTTTGAAAAGTAATAAATTTTAAATTGTTTTTTACAATATATTAAAATAATATCTTTTTAGTTTTTGATATTGATACATGAAAACAATCTAAAAAATTAAAAAATAATAATTTAAAACTAAAAAAATTACAAACAAATGAGTTGTTAGTATTTTTTTTTCTTTTTTGAAAAAATATGTAGTCTTCTTCTGTTGGTCTTCTAGGATAAAAGTTTTGAGGAAATTTGAATTAGACAAGGCTCTAAAGATGAATGGACTTCCAACTAGGTTGGTGACTTTTCATGCGAGCTTTTTCCACGTTTCGTTGATGAACAGTGACGCCAAATAGCATAGGTGAGCCCTCTCCGATCATGAGTATGTTTAGTTGTTATTTAAATAACTTTTTATATCAAAATATATATTAGTAATTTTTTTATTTTAAAAAAATTATTTTTGATATCAACACATTAAAACGATTCAAAACATACAAATTATATTAAATTTTAGTAAAAAAAAATTAAAATTTTTTGGGAACACGGTTTGCACCGCGTTCCCAAATGGTTTTTTTGACTTGGTTAATTTAGCTTAATTTAATAAAAATAAAACAGGAGCACCCGTTAAAATATAAAAACTACAAACCTTAATGATTAAATTAAATAAATTAACAATCATGTGGTCCAGTGGTAAAAGTTTGGGATTAAGGGGTTTGCTCCCCCTGTAATCTCAAGTTCGAGTCCTGTAGTTGCTAATATGATAATCACTAAAGGTTTATATGGTCGTTAACTTTAGGGTCCGTGAGATTAATCGAGGTGCAAGCAAGCTAGCTCAGATACCCACGTTAATTGAAAAATTAAATAAATTAATAATCTCAATAAATTAATTCTTAATAACTTAAATTCTGAATAATATTTTAACTAATTAATATATTTTTATGGTTCAAGAATACATAGGTTTAATCGTAACTCACAATTTCATATATTTACACAATATTTTTAGTCATTATAAAAAAAATAAAGTGTTTAAAATTAACAATTTTAACATGTATTAAACACAAATTGTTAAATCCATCGGGTCGCCTATGCCCGATTTAAAATATAACTTAAAAAAAACCATATCACATCCAATGTTCTTCAAGAGTCTCTCAATATGCACCAATATTTCTTTTTTACTGTGCTCAATTAATGTAACAAATTAGGAATTGATAAATTATCAACTTAATATGCACAATTTGGGGGGGGGGGGGGTGTTTGACATTGAGAAATGAGAATGGAGTTCTCTAAAAAAAAATCGAGGATAGAAACGAGAGAAAAAATAAAGATAATTCTACTGAGGTGCTCTTGCATGCAAGTGTCTTCCTTCCACGTGCCGCAAAGCAATCTAGCCCAATACATTCAAGGTATGTAATTAAACAAAAACAAAATTCAGCTCCTAAAAACGTGACAAGGTGAAAAATACTAAATTTAACATCTCAAATATAGTAATTTATTTTTTTTATTTTTAATAACTTGGAATGTTTGGTCCAGCTTATGCGCACCATGACTAATTACCGGATCAACTAAACATCCTGCAAGTCTAGTAAGCAAGTAAGATATCGTGGGGGTGACATGCATGCACAAAAAATATCCAATCCATGTGCAGAGAAAGAGGATAAATGTCCCCCACTAGACCACGACCAAGTGCCAAATATAGTAATTTATTACTTATTAGCTCTATCTATAGTTTATTTTATTGCATTACGAAGACAAATTCAGTTTTAGTTGGTTAATTTTGAATCAAATCAAATAAATTAGAAAATAGGACCTGTTTAATTACTAGCTAGTAATGCCCCTTTCTTGCTCCTTAAAGAGTCTTACAAATCACAATGGTTAATTGTATCTTCCTATGTAATCATAAGTCAGAGCCGACTTACGATATAATAGATACCTTAAAGCAAAATTATAAACAATGCATTTTAAAATATTTAGAAAATAGGACCTGTTTACTAGTTTATTTTATTGCATTACGACGACAAATTCAGTTTTAGTTTGTTAATTTTATTATTATTTTATATATATATATATATCTTATTTTTGTTAACTGAAAATAATTTTTATTTTATAAAGTATAATTAACAATTACACCTTATTTATTCATTATTAATTATGGAGTCTTTTTATCAAGTAAATTAAAACATTGAGTTATTGCTGAAATTGCTCATATATTTTATTATTATTACAATAATATGATATGATAGGAGCAATAAACACTAGGCAGAGCTTTCATTCTTTGGCAGTGCTGCATGGAAATGCAAGGGGTGACCAATACATATATTATGGCAATTCAGATGTTTCTTTCTTCCTTTGACGATCGAGAGGAGGAGGCGATCGGGATGGACAAGCTTCGAGGCAACATGTGTAAACGTTGGCTGTGGTAGACCCCGTTTGGCACTGCGGCAGAAAACAAAAACTTAATTAAACTGTTTGGTTAATCCAAACTATACAGTTTTTCACATGGATCCCACCTAATAATTGAGGTCCAACCTCAGCTCATGAGAAGCAGGTTTTATCTGCTTCTCCTGCGTTCTTTTCTTACGGTCCTGCCTGCGTCTTCTGATGTGGAGAGTGAATTTAATTTATTTTTTACTGTTCATTTAAGTCGACGGTGAAGAGTTCTTTCATTATTCACTTAAACAGTGAAGATTAGAGCCGTTCTAAAGTTATAAAAATATACTGAACTAGATCCGATACGGTAAAAAAATATTTTTTATTTTTAATTATAATTTATTTTAAAAAACTAGTGTTTTATATTATTCAATAACACTATATAAATTAAAAAGAGATCATTTAATGATGTAATATTTGTAGAATTTAATTACAATCCCAATTTTATTTCTGATGATATTTTACCTGATGTTATTGCTCGCTTACGAAACCAATGAAACTGTAGTCCTTGTTGGATGTATTTCATACATGATGGAATTGTAGATAGTTTAATGAAACAATATAAAATATTTTATATAAAGTATTATTTATTTCATGATGTAATAATAATAGTTAAATAAATTAAAAACAATCAATATATATATTAATTATTTTATAACCTCAATTTGAAAAACATTTTTTTAACAAAACACATTGAACTATTTTTTACTCAACCTCAGTTTTAACTACAGTTTTAACTAAATATATATTTTTCCAAACCAATCTCAACTAAAAATACTTTTTATAAAATAATTTTTTTCAAATCACAACCGCAATACCAAACGCATTACAGGGGTGTATATGCTGATATCATAAGTTATTTTTAAAAATTAAAAAATAATATTTTAATATAATTAAAAAAAATAACATTGTAACGTACGACCACACTCTTTCCAGGTGGCTTTTGGAACCAGTTGAAATACATCTACACTCTGTCCTAGTCAAATTTAAGTTAATTCAATGCCGGCAATTGACTGAAGATACCTGGGAGCTTTCAGGCAGGTAAACTGTAAACAAGCAAGAAAAATGGAAAAAGTACTGCTTTTATGTACTGGGCCGCCTCAGTCATCCATGACACGCAACTAAAAGTACTGTATATATTACCGTGGAAGGAGTTTTATTTCACGGTCTGCTGATATGTTTCGTCTTGTAATGCAAATGGAGAATTGATGGTTATATTTAATTTATTTATTTAACAAGATACTAAAAAAATAAAATTGCATCACCGCATAAAATATTATTCAGTTTCATAATGTTTTGTTTCTTATTAATTTTAATTTTATCATAGAGTTTTAGTTTCATGATTTGTTTCGATTTATTTTTTATAAAGTTATTTTAGTTTCATAATTCAGGTCATAAATTTAACAAATTAACCCGGTTGATATATTTTTTTCTTTTTTTAATTTTATCTTTCGATATTTTATTGACTGAAAATTAAGTTTCATGATTTGTTTTATTTTGTTTCCTATGAGATTATCTCAGTCTCGTTACCCGAGTCACAAGTTTAGCGAGTTAACCTGAGTTGACTTGGTTTTTTAAATTAATTTTTTTTCAATTTTATCATTTAATATTAGGTTTTTGTTGGGACCGTGCTTTAAAATTTATTTTGATTTTCTTTCTATCGGGTCATCCTAACATCATGACGCAAGTCGCAGATTTGATAGGTTAACTCGGGTTGATTCTGGTTAGTTTACTGTTTGTTTTTCATGAGATTATCATGGTCTCATGACTTGGATCATGAATTTAGCGAATTTACCTGAGTTAACTCGAAATATTTTTTGTGTCTTTTTTTAATTAATTTTTTTAAAAAAACCTTTAATATTTTTTTAATTAAGATTTAGGTTTCATAATCTATTTTGATTTATTTTTTATAAAATTACCCTAATCTATGACTTCATATTTTGATATCAAATATTACGATGTGCATCTATCTTTCACGTTTCTACTTTAGCTTTCATTAAAATTAACAATTTTTTTATGGTAAATTAATTCATCTATTTTTTTATTATATTTAGTTAAATACACTCATAAATCTATTATGAATCAAAATAATATCGTGGGAATAGTGCTTCCTTTACAGGCGAAAGAATGGCAATATTGTATTATATGAAACTCTAAATGTTCTGGCAAAATTATTGTAGTAAAAAATACTATTCATACTTTCATATTTCACTATGTTCTGGCAAAACTTTTTTTTTTTTGTGTTTAAATTTGTTGAGTAAGGGCACCATTGAAAGAAAAGGGAAAAGGTACAAAAAGAAAAGAAAATGTGTGGTAGTTTAAAAAATAGCATGAAAAGTTCACCTTGGTCCTCATACCTTCCAAGTTATAAATATTGGGTTCATCAATTTTTTAAAAATACAACTATATTCCAAAACTTTATTTTCTTTATTTTTAGGTCTATAGTTTGATAGGTTCCGATAAAAAAACATTAATCTTGATTTTTGACCCCTACTATAATTGAAATCTATGTGAAACAACGAACATGTCACCTATTAATTTCTTTTTAAAAAAACTTAGAGGTAAATTAAAGGTCTTTCATCATTTAAAGAATATAAAAAAATTAGTCAACCTAGGTGCACGGGCCTAGGCCACCCACTAGGCCCGGCGCATAGACTTCTTTTTTCATTTGTTTTTAGTTTTTTTTTTCTTGTTAGGCTGCCATTGAATTTTATATTGGCACATGGGAAAAATAATATTGCACGTGTATCTAATTTCAAATATAAATTACTGTTTGGAGTACATGAGAATAGAGGAAGAATGATATTACCTTTTTATTTTGTTTATGTGATTTCAATTATCAAATGTATGAAACTCAAATTTATGTAATTTATTGTTTGAATATGCTTGCTTGTATTTATTTTTCCCCTCCTTTTTTTTCTAGTTATTATAGAAAAAAAAAAGCTACCATCCTTCTTAAAGAAAAAACATTTTCCTTTCCTTTAAAAAAACAAAATAAAAAAATTGCTTTCTTGCATGACAATTATCTAAATAAGAAGATTAGCTCCGAGCATCGGTTAAATTATGGTCGAAATATGAAAGACATCCAATCGCCCAGAAAGCGATCCATGACATGACTACGTTCATGGCTAGAGCAGGATCGTCATCATAGACAAACGACACGTTACCATACATGGGTGATATGACAAAACGCTCCTCCAATGAAAAAAACAAAATGCCTTTTTAAAGAAGGAATTCCTTAAAAAAACAAAAGAACGTCCAACTGTTAAAAAAATTTCCAGTTTTGATTCTTCATGTGAGATGACGTGTCGGCACCGTTTATAAACATTGTTTTATAAAAATTTATTTTTTTTTGTTAAAATTAAAATTTTTTATATGTTTTGGACCGTTTTGATGCGTCGATAACAAAAATAATTTTAAAAAATAAAAAAATATTATTTCGATATATTTCGGCACGAAAAACACTTTAAAAAACAACCACAATCATATTCACAAACAGGATGGAAATATATATTTTTCAACATGAAAAAAAATTCGGATGTTGTTAACAAAACAAAATATTCTCTTGAATCTTTTTTATATAATTATGCAGCAATATTGTTTTTATAAAATAAATAATTTAAATTATATTGAAAAACAATTCTAGTATAACTCCTTCTTTTTTATTAATATTTTTTTCAACAAAAAAAATCTTTTTTTATCATGGGTTCTTACTTTGATAAAAAAAAACAATAAAGAAAAAATAATTATAATAAATATAAATATTTTATTTTCATTCAATATTAATGACCAAATTACTATCAAAATGCTGCATCACTAGTTAATATCACATAATTATCCATGAAACACTTGATTATATCATCATAATTGTTTTTATCTTCTTAAAAACAATAATATTGTTTTTATTAGAAGCACACTTTTTTCTGATAAAAGAGAGCAATAATTAAAATAAAAGCTTGTTAATAATTTAAGCTATGTAAAATAAGTAGGAAACATATCTTTCTCAAATATAAATTAATTTTTTTAATTAAAATATCTCTTGATTATTTTAGGCATTTTTTAACTAGAATCACTATTTAAAAAAAAATCATGATTGTTAAAGCAAGTTAAACGAATATAAATTAAAATAATGTGTCCATACTTTATATGTGATTGAAGGCTAAGAAAAATAATATATGTTATAAAATCATGTAAAAATATATTTATGAATTTTTAAAATAAAAATTTAATTTTAAGTAAATATTCATGATCAACAATTTACTCTTACTATTAATTTTTCATATTAGTTATATAGTAATTGAAAAAAAATTATAACATTCTAATTAAAATTTAAAATATTATTTAAAAACTACGCTTGAATTGAATGGTAGAAGAATTATCATGTTAAATAGTATTTTTAGATTGCAAAAAAAAAAGAAAAAACAAAGAAAGAATGAGATGGGTCATGCCCAATGCTAGACATTAAAAAAAACACGTATCCGAGTTACCTAGTTTATGGTTACTGAAACTTGTTGGAAAGTCAAATTTTCAATTTTTAAGCCAAATAAATTATTTTTAACCATTTTCACACGAAAACATCTAAAACACACCCTCTAAATCTCAATACACCAGTTTATAGCAATAAAATAGCAAAAAAGTAGACAAAAAAATGAAAAACAACCTAAAATTACAAGACTTCCAATGTCTCGATCTACTCTCTTTTTTTTTTGGCAATATTAAAGCAAAAAATCACCACCGTCAAACTCCCAGGCCTTGATCTACTAGAAAACTCTCTTTTTTATTTTGGTCTTTATATTATAATTTTTTAAATTTATCTAGTGGATTTATGCAAGAAAGAAAGATTAAAAAAAAATAATGAAAAGCATGAAGATTAAATTAAATAAAAAAAAAGATAGAATTAAAAAAAAAAAAGTGAAGGAGTGAAGCACCTTAGAGGCCAAGTGTTGTTATGCCTGGCAAGTCAGGCTAACCTGTTTAATCTTTATTTTATTTTTTTGTATCAAGTTGTACGCACCAATTTTTTTGAAAAAAATTTTCAGACGGCGTGTCACTCATGGTCAAATATTTTTTCCGCTTACAAAAAAATTGTATATGCAAGCTTTTTTTATTCATTTTTTAACATTAAAAAAAATAAAATGTAAATTGAAAAGCTTGTGTGTACATGTAATTAAATAAATAAAAAAACTATGTGTGGTAATAAACAAAGAAAAAAAGGTATTAACAAGAAGTAAAAATAAAAATTATAGAACTTTTATATGCCTAAAGGTATAGGGAAATGAGTATCATAAACTCTTAGCATTCCATATTAAAGTTACAAGGATAGCTCTGCGACCCAACACGAGGCCAATAAAAACTATGAACTATGTGTTTAGATCTAAAATGATTCTAAACCTA
Organism: Populus nigra; assembly: GCF_951802175.1. Taxonomy (NCBI): domain Eukaryota; kingdom Viridiplantae; phylum Streptophyta; class Magnoliopsida; order Malpighiales; family Salicaceae; genus Populus; species Populus nigra. The sequence goes on along the minus strand of NC_084853.1, from coordinate 39,758,318 downwards.
AAGATGTTGGGTTCAACATCTTTCCAAACACACTCACACCTGAGCTTAGCACATAACCGAGCCCAAAAGAGTAAAGTGTGATATCTTGTCAGACTTACATGTGCTTGGGCCAAGACTCGTAGCTGAGCTTGAGAGAGTTGGGTGTAGTATCTTGTTATACTCACATGCGCTTTGGCTCACCACGTAATTGAGTTTAAGGGTGTTAGGTATGACATCTCGTTAGACCAACATACCCTTGGTTTCAACACGTAGCTGAATCCAAAAAGTTGTGTTAGATATTTGGTTAAATCCATGGCTTAGCATGTAGCTGAGCCGAAGGGTATTGAATATAACATCTTGCATGAAAATAAAATTAGATTCATGTCACTTGAACTTGGTATTATACAAAGTTTATACATATTGGATTATTATCTTGTCTTTGACTCTTTTATTTATAGGCCTTTTAATAAATGAGTTATGTATAAAATATATTATAAATCATTAAGAATAACCCTATCTTTAAAATTATCTTAGCTTTTATCTTTAAATTTACTTCTTCTTTTTTTAATTCTGGTTATAGTATATATTTCATTATTTAATCCATGATTGAAACAAATTGATCAAATCAAGATTATTTACGGTATTAATTAATAACTAAAAAACCATTTTACTAAATATTACAATTTTGTAATCAAATTAAGAAAATTTTAGGCACCATCCTCATCCCTTTCACCTTGCAGGAATTCAGCAACCCAAATACAACGAACCAAAATAGCAGCACTTAGAAAAATTCAACAAATTTATTACTTGAGAGAGAGAATTAGTTAATAAGCCCGTCAGCTCCTCCAAATCTAGAAACTTTCGACGATGAGAATCATGAATTCATCACCAATCCTACCATCTCAGCTTGTACTTTATGTGTTCTTAGATTGTGCTGTATAATCTCAACACCATGAGAAGTTAATACTAATTCTTTCACCATCTCTTTATCCTATGAAGAATACTCTCCTCCGAACATAATGAGAGGAACTGCAGGAACTCCCTTTGTTTGAACCAGAATCACTAGCAAGGAGCTCCAAGAAAAAGACACAGTCCATTCATATCCTGAGTGTATCTGCAGAACAAGGAGTTAATTCCCTCACTTTAGACATTCCATAATTCTTCATTGCCTTGGCTTGATTCGGGTTAGTTTAGGTCAAAGTAAGGACTTTGCTTCTCCAGAGCGCCGCCCACCCTAGCAAAAACTATATGCATCGAATGAAGGTGACAGGCCTGATTCGAAGAGAGAAAGAAATTCGATCAAAATGGTGATGTATTTATATAAAACTTCTACCCCGGGCATATGGTAGTGACCCAAATCAACAACAAAATGCAGTTGAAGATGACGAAGAAGATGGCTTCCTATTTGATCTTAATATGCCCGGAATGTGCTTCAAATGGCTTCTACGGGATTGAAGAAATCCACCTCTTATGATTATTCCTTCTAACTGATTAATTTGTTGCCGGATTTTGACTCCTAACAACAAATTTGGCACATAGAAAGGAAAGAAAATTGAATTGATTAACGAGAGAGAGAAAAGAAGTCATGGTTTTGGGAGAAGAAAATAATTTTGAATTTGATAGTTGATGACACACATGTTATTGGGCTTTTTTATATATGAAGAATTTTTTTTTTAATCGAAATTTAAATAAATAACAAAAATGAAGGTTTGACTAAAAAATGTATTTTTTCCTTAACTTATATCATTTTGTTAATTTTGAATTAGATTTAACATATATTTATTTTAATTACTTTCAGTTTTTATTCAAATAACCATTTTGTTAATAAAAAATCATTGTTCTATATATAAAAAAACATAAATAAAAAAAGTTACTTCTGAGAAGAGAAATAAATTTGTTTTTCTCAAAATTTAAATCATTAGAGTTTTTAAAATATTTATTTTAATTTTGCTCTTTTTAAATATTAAATAGATTATTTATATTTGCATGATATATTTTTAAAAACAAAAATAATATATGCTTGGAGATCAAAATTCATCTAGAAAACAAATAACATGAAAACAAAATTTCACACTTTAATCTTTAATAAGCGTTAACTATTTTTTTATGATTTATTTGTGCACATATTTTTCAATTCATTTTATAAAGAACATACATTATCTTTATATTTCTCAATTGATTTTTTTATTATTATTATACTTAAACACATATCTGTAATGTTTGCACCTTTTTCTCTTAAGTTAGAATCTTACCCGCAACAACGAAGAACAATTTTTTTTTTTTAAGGCCAGGACTTCTATAAAACCCAAAGCATCTAGCCCTTAAAGGCTTAAACTCTTTTTTTAAAAAAAAAAAATTGTTTTATGTTTTTATTTTAGAATAAAACTCTTCTTAATTAAGATTATTATAATGAAGTTAAAAAAACATTCCAATTTCACCTTACTTTTTAGCTAAGATTTGAGCGTTTTATGTTAATATTTTCAATTAATATATCAAAAAAATTATATATATCTAATATGCAATATTCTTCAAAATTATTGCTCATGAATATTCAATAAGAATAATTCTTTTTGTATTTTTTTATGTTAATTCCTTATATAATTTTTTCAACTTAATTATCCTTTCATTTTTTTATTTCGGTGCATCAAAACTATTATAGCATGATTGTTTTGTTTTCTGATTGATTTTGTTTTCATATAATGCTAAGTTTTATTTAAAAAAATATTCTTATAATGAAGAATATGTTCGCTAGAAAATAACATGAATGAGAAAGAAGGGTTTTGGCTAAAGAAATATATCCTTTCTCTTTGATTTAAATCATTTAAATTCTTGTGAGTATTTTATTTTAATTATGTTAGGTTTCCATTTTAAAAACCATGCTATTTATAAAAAATACATGTTTTTATAAATAAATAAATAAATAAATGCATTGATAAGAATGTCATGGCCTAATTTTTGACACCCCTCTCTCTCTCTCTCAATCTATATATATATATATATATAAAAGAAAAAACATAAAAATAAATATTTCAAAAAAATAAAAAGGAGGAGGTAAAAAAATATAATCATGTGAAATTTTAAAAAACAAAATGAGAAAATAGCTAAAATTGGCTAATTGGAAAGCCATTGATTGAATTTGAAAAGGCAAAGAATCCTTAAGGATCAAATTGAGTTTTTTCCACGCCAATATCCAAACGGTCTTTTTTTTATTAAATTTAGAGCTTGTTTGGTAGTGTGATTGTGGGTGCTTTTTAAATAACTTTTCATGCCAAAATATATGTCAATGATGTTTTTTATTTTTTAAAAATTATTTTTGACATCAGCATATCAAAACGATCCAAAATATACAAACCATATTACATTTTAACAAAAAAAAATTAAAATTTTTTGAGAACGCAGGTTGAACCGTATTCCCAAACATTACCTTAACCTTTCTTTTTTTCAAATTCAATTCATTGTGTAACTACAACTAAGTTCTATTTTGCAAAATTAATCTTTAATTTATCATCAAAATATTGATCAAAACTTTATATATAATGCTTCACGTACATACAGCAAGATCTATTTCTATTTAAATTCAAAGTTATTTAATAGGAATTTTTTAAATTTGAATTTGAATTTATTTAAAAAAAAATTCTATTTAAATATAAGCTAAGTAGAATTTTAGGAACATAGAAAAAACTATGAAAAACATTATTCATACTTTTTTATTAAATCATGGGAGATCTGGAAACCTCGAATATGTTTTTATAGAGGTTTGGGCAACCTCTTTAGAAATTATCTTCTTTTTTTTAATTAGATCTTTGTAAGTTAATTTCTTTGTAAAAATATAATCTGCCCTTTTATATTTACTAGTTTTAGTAACGTGAGATGCACATAAATTATTCAAGCTTTGTTAAACAATATTAACGGATATATATTCATGAATTATATTAAAAACTAATAAAAATTTAACATCCATAGCTTATAATGTTTAAAAAATAAAACACTCAAAATCTTTTATCACTAATTAGTAGATAAATAAAATTATAGAGATAATAAGCACTCTTTTTTAAGACTATAAAAGGACTGCCTGGTAATGTAGTCTTGTTTTTGTTGAATTTATTGAATCAGCTATAAAAATTGAAAGCAATAATCGTGGATAAAGCAAAACAAAAAAGCTTTAAAATGAAGGGTAATTAGGGGTTTCTAGTTATTTTGAAGTAAAAATAGTCTCTAGAAAAGCTTTTTATTAAACAGAAATAGGTTTCCATAGATTTGGATTAATCACGCTTGTCTGATCTCATGTGTGAGGTGGTTGTCATTATGGTAATGGTAATGTTCTTTTCAAATAATATTTTGTGTTGAAATACATGTTAATAATATTTTTTATTTTTTAAAAATTATTTTTAATATCAGCACATCAAAACGATCCAAAACATACAAACCATATTAAATTTTAACAAAAAAAATTTAATTTTTTTGGGAACGCGATTTGCACCGCGTTTCCAAACATGTTCTTAATCTACTTAGTATCAATAAAGTATTAGTCTAACGATTAAAGTATTACTATATTCCTACAAGAATAAAAATATAAATTTAATCTTCAAGAAACACATTTATTTGAAGAGATATCCACAAATTCCAAATAAAATTAGTTTTATTTTTTAAAAGAATATAAAAAATCAAGATAGTTTTTAACCTAATCGGTTAAAAACCTGTTTTTGCTTTAATAAAATGACCTGATCAAATCACAAATCCCGTGGAGGTATTAATCATAGTGGATAATTTATTTAAAAACTTATTCTACCCATACGAATAGTCCAAGAGGCTAGGTACCTTTTGCATATAAATTAAATTCGACCCCCCTTCAAGAAAATAAAAATTAAAAAATCGACGAAAAAGTGATAGATTCTAATTCTAAAATTTATTCTAAAAAAAACCCAACATGATGAAGTGCAGTTTCTACTATAGTAAATTAGGGTTTATTTATATCTATATAATGGTATTATATTTAGAAAAATAAGAGTACATTTTTCCCGTCATTATTTTAATTATATATTATATAAATGCTTTAAGACATCAACCTCTCACGGTTTCTTCTCATGTCCACCAACACCTAGCTACAGTGTAGCTAAGTTAGCTCCTCCCTTCTTCTTTTTTTGTCCTTAAAAAATTGCATAATTGGAGTCCCTGGATTTTCTTTCATTTTTATTATCATGTTATGTTGAAATAATTTTGTATCTCATAATTTGTGTTGTCTTGCGTGATATGGGATATATGCGATGTCAAAAAAATATCTTAATATTAAATTAATGATTGATATTACAAAATAAAAATTAATTTTATTAATTAAAAAATTTTAAAACATTAATCAAAGTTAACACAAAAACAAAACGACAATCATTTTATTATTGTCCATGGGACATGAAGAACTATAATTTAATCATTGAAGTTTTACTTTTTTATTTTTGATCATTATGTTTCGAGAGTTTTGAAAGACTTAAAATACTTTAGAGGGTTGAATTAAGGTTTTATAAAAAATTATAACACATTCAAAATTAACCCTTGTTTCTTCAAATATATCAAAACCCAACAAGTAATATAAAAAAGCATAATTAAAGAGATAAGGGACAGAAAGAGACATAATAAAATTTATAGTGGTTAAAACAATCATTTACTCTACTTCTTGAATCTTCATTAAAGTGTTCACTATCACACACAGTCTTTTTAACAAGTGAGATCAAACCAATTACACAATTTTTTTTTAAGTTTAAGACTAAACACAATCTTTTTACATACTCAATATCAAGCTCGATTCTTTTATAGAATTAAGATCAAACCTATCATCTAATTTTTTTACAAGCTAGGAGTTAGAAAACCTTACACATTTTCTTTTTTTGGGCTCGTGATCAAAGGATCAAACTCATCACCTAAGTTTTTTATTGGCTAAATGTTAGAAAACCTTATACACAATCTTTTTTAAAAAAATTAAGACAAAACCTTTTTTTGGCTCACACCCAAATTATAAACTTAAGTAGTTTAAATATCACTTACATTTTTACAATTTAATTTGTCTCTCACAAGAAAATAATCACTTTTACAGGAAAAGAAAATTATAATAAATTCAAGTTCAGGGTTTTATAAAAAGTGATCATGAATAAAATTAATTTTATGATGCCAAATTAAATCCTACAAATACTTTATTATATAAAAATACAAGCTTGAAAATTTTAAAGTCAAGTTTGCTTACAAGGAGTCCATAGCTTTAGTTTAATGTAGAATAATTTATCCAATAAAAATACTTTGACACACACATTAAATGCTTATAATATGTCATTATCATCAAAACAAATAATTCATAGGTACATAATAACCTTTGGGCTAACAAGTTTCACATTTTATTCTTTGATTTCATTTGTTTTACATTTCAGCCCTTGAAATTTAAGAAAAAAAAAAAAAGTTGCTAGAAAACAGGGAGGGAGAAAGAAAAGGGTCAATTCATCATATTTTGACAACTAAAAAGATTAATCATGGTGTTAATGAGCTATTATTGACAACAAAAATAAAGGCTTCAATAAAGTGTTTTTATTGAAGTACTTAAGGTGTCATCTCTAGTGGTTTGAGGCTTTATCAGTAGACAACGTGTTGTTTGTCTTTTTAAATAATGAGTTATCTTTTTATTTGTTTTTTAATAGGATAATAAAGTGTCAACCACCCTATTAAAAAAAAATAAAGTTAAATATGTGCTTGTACACACCTGACTTTATCTTTGTTATATCAAACAAGACGTGGAGGCCCAACATCCTACGACCAAGTGCCTCACCTCTTCTGATGTTTGTTTAGCCACATTGCAAATAATTGTTAATTATTATATATAAATCATGGTGTTTAGTTTTTTATTTGTTTTTTCATATTTTTCAAGTAAGATTATGATTTTTATAGTAATATTAGCAATCATTTCGTTAATTATTATATATAAACCTAAAACGCATATTTAAAAAAAACTGAATAATAAATATCCAATGAAATTAAAATTTTTATTTTCTTATTTTTTATTATAAATTTCTTATAGAATTTTATTACATTAATTATTCTTCTTTTCTTTTCCTTTAATTGCATACAAAATATCTAGACTTGATTATTAACCGAAACTTGCTTTCACGATGCTAATAAATTCTTCATCAAAATAAAAAATATGTCCATGCATAATAAAATTAGGTTTTGATACATTATAGTTTTCATGAATATATTTTTTCTTGTTACTATTATATTTTATTCAACGGATCAACAAAGAAAATCTTGGTAAAAAAAATATTTTTTTCATTCGTATACTTTTATACAAATATTTATTTTTATTGATGTATATTTAAATAAAATATAAATCTCAAAAAGCTCTTTTCAGCAACGCCCAAGGAAGAATTATGCTTTATAGCAACCTATAGAATAGCAAATAATCTGCAATTTTGAGTATATTTATCACATATGTTATAGTATTCATTCATTTTGTGGATTTGCCCCTCTATTTTACTGACCAGGAGTCGTGGTCAAAATAGTTCGGAATCCTGCATGGAGAAAACAACACGTGTCATGACCAGGAGGGGGGTGGTGGTCGTAATTAAGAAAAAATCATGAAGAATCTTAGGAATACTATATTTGATGACTTTTGTTAAGGAACAAGCAAATCAAATGGTCTCCATTTACTTTTAAGTACACACTAATTTATACAAGCATGTCTCTGATAATAAAAGCGAGGAGGAGCACTTTCGCTCCCTTTTCCTTTGCCCTTGTTCTTGCTAACAACATCATCACGGCTGCTAATACTATATAGCTTGTATTCTACGTATTCTTTTCATCAATCAAAACCAGCGGCGGGTTTTTGTGTTGTAAAAATGTTTTTTTTTTTAATTTAATTTTTTATGTTTTTATATCATTTTATTATATTATGTTGATTTTAAAAATAAAAAAATATTTTAATACATTTATTAAAAAAAAAAACACTTACAAAATCCATTAACGCTGACACCAATCACACCCCAAAAAGCAAGCTGAATAAAACACGTGGCAGAGCCAGAGTCCATAATATCCATCATGAGGGACTTGGACAAGGTCCCACCAGAGAGAGGGGTGTTTTGATCATCGTATCGTCTTGTTCTTGAGAGGAATCAAGGAAGGACATCTGAACCGGGGCGGGACCCATCAAATAACACGAGTTCTATGAGGAAGACACGTGTCCGAAACCCACGACGGATAAAGTCAACAGAGCTCCATGGAATACGACAAAATCCAAAGCCCACCCTGGATGACCCTAGAAAGAAAAGAAAGAAGGAAAGAAAATTGAGACTCTCGTGCCCTGACAAAAAAAAAAGACGAGCAAACTATACTCCAGTCCCTTTATTTTGAGTTTAATAGTGAATCAATCCTTCTCAATAATTAAACACAATAAACATGTTTTTTATGCAATAATTTAATTTTAGAGCTTCAATTCATATTTTATATAAAATAAATGGATTAATAAGACAATTTTTAAGCTGTAATTAAGGGAGTAAGTTATAGGTCTTCAAGAGAAAGGGACTAAATTATAACCGAGTGTAAGAAATAGGGACTAAAGGATAACTTGATCTCAAAGAAGGCACGCCGTGACGCGCTTTGTCACGAACAAAGCGACAAGCACGTGTCTTTGTCAATAGCATTTTGGATAGAGGAGGGGTAGTTTGGGTAATTAGAAGATGGATAATCAGGAGTGGGGTTAGGCAAGGGAAAAGAGTCGAGACGGAACCCGTTGTCACCACGTGCCTTGGCGTTTGGCGCACGCAGGAAAGTGTTTGTCTGCTTCCTCTTTTCTTCGTTTGTTTTCTAGCGAAATTTTGTATTTAAGTAGTCCTAATAATAATTATAATAATAATAATTACAGTTATTGCCAGGCCCCTCCTTCAAGCTATTTCCACACAGCACTGTTTTTTCACCTCTTTATTTCTTTTCGTTTTCTAAGAATAAAAGAAGCTCTAGATTGAAATTGCAAATTACTCGTGGTAAAAAAATTGAAATCTGATTGGGTTAGTTAGCTGGTGGGTTTACTAAAAAGTAGAATTTGAAGGAGGTTGTGAGCAAAAAAAAACATAAATATAATATATTAGTAGTTTGTTTTTTAGATTCAAAAGAGCTTTCTTAAAAAATTGAGATTTTTTTTAATTTTTTTTTCAAATTATTTTTTTTAGTATTTTCACATAGTTTTGATGTATTGAAATCAAAATTAATTTTTTTAAAAAATATATATATTATTTTAATGTATTTCCAAATAAAAAACACTTTGAAAATAAATTACCACTACAATACCAAACAAGTTTTTAATAATATTACAAGACATGTGTAAATTATAAATAACCAACAACTTGATTTTGTCCCATGTATAAATTATTAACTATATCACATGTTGTAGATGCTAACTAGTTTGCATGTCAATAAAAAAAATTTAAATATATAAAAATATAAAAATCTAAGAAATGTTTTTTGTATTATCATTAAACTTAAAAATATAATTAATTTGAGTATTTTTTTTCCATCAAAATAATTTTCTTTAATTATCGGTGAATCTCCTATTTATCTTAGCAAATACAAGGGTTTTAACTAGGTTAATTATTTAGTTAAAGACAAATATGATTACCACAACAAGTTAACAAAAAGTTTTAAAATAGTATATTCATGTTTCATGTGATTGAAAGTTGAAAAATTATATTTAAAATTTATTTAAAAATTCTAAAAAAAACCGATTTGAATCAAATTTTTATAAAAAAATTTATTATTAGTATGATTATTTTCATATCACATGCATAACAATTGAAAAAAAATTAAAGTTCAAATAAAAATCTATAATGATATTTAAAAACTATATTAAAATAAAAAAATCTAATAAATATTTTTTGAAATGCAAAAAAAGAAAAGAAAAGAAAACGATCAAGCCCAGCGCTAGGAGGCAAAGAGCCATGCCCTTGCGCCTGGCATTGCTTTATCTATTTAATTTTATTAAGAGGATAAATGGCACGCTGTCTTTGTTTGTTTTGTTTTTATTGCCTCTCCCAGCTCTCAAATCTTTGATCCCTAGGCTCATACACGGTGCCAACCAACCGAGATACACCATAAATTTATAATCAAAACAATTAAACAAATAGTTTATATAAACAGCAAAGCACAATAAAAAACCCGAAATCAAGTAAATAATTAATTATCTCTATTTACTAGAACTTATATAGAAAAGTGTGGTGGTTCTGCTACTTGTACGGTTGGCAGTTCTGGTTAGTGCTGCTAAGGTTTATTGTTGCTGCCTTTGCCACTGTTTATGGCTGTTATCGCTACTGTTATGGATGGAGGCTCGTTTTTGCCTTTTCTTGAAATCCTTTTATCTGTTGGATTTTTTTTCCCTCTGTTTATTATAAATATTCGGGTTAATTTGTATATATTTTAATTTATTTTATGAGTTTTAAAATTAATAATTATATAAATTATTTTAAATTAAACTAATAATTTTTAAAACATAAATTTAAAACTTAACTAATTTAGTTATAATTTTTTAAATTATTTTTTTTATGATGATGTTTCCGCTGCTGGAGGGTATTGTTATTGCTATTACGGTGAAGATGTTGTGGATGGTTAAGTGGCGGCGAAACAGATGGAGTATGGCGGGTTGTGATTGGCTTTGTTTTGAAATTTCTTGGTGTTCTTATTTCAATTTATTTATTACCTGTGTAGTATTAAAGTTAACAAAAAAAGAAGAAGTTTGAACTCTAATTTTAATTTATTTTTATTATTATGGGTTTGAAAAGAAAAAACTCAGACGTAAAAAAAGACCTAGGTTTCGATTTGGGAAAATGGTGGCAGGAGGAAAAAACAAGATGCATAAATTATAAGGGCACCTGGGATATTAAGAAAATTATAATAAGAAACCTGAAACATTTTAGATTTTTTTTATTGATTTGTAGATTTCCAACTCAATAATGTAAAGTGAAATTAATTATATAAATATTATAATATAAAATATAGTTTATAAAAATAAAATTGAGAAATGTTGTGGTGCTAAAAAAAACCTTAAAGTAACCTTCTCTTTATTTATGCCTTATTTGTTTTATAAAAAGTGATTTTTTAAAAATTATTTTTTAATTTTTCATGGGTTTGTTTAACTTTTAGAAAAATAAAACAATGAAAAATATTTTTCATTTAAATAAAAATTTAACTTGATTTTCAAGAAAGTGTTTTTTTTTTAATTTTGAGCGGAAAATACTTTTTAAAAATTACAAAAATATTTTGTGATTTATTATTTATATCAAAATTGGTTTTTAACCTTTTTTTTCTTCAATTTTATCTCTTATAATCTGATTTAATTTAATTTTTATATCAATTTTAGTTTTTATTATTTGTTTTTCTCTTACTATTTTCTTAATTAATTTTTATTTATCTATCAAATTTGATTTTTATTTTTTTATTACTATTTATTTTATATAAAATAATTTAAGAAATTAAAATCTTTTTTCAATCTCATCATTTTTTAATTTTTTTTATTTGAAATAATTTATAATTTTTTTTTCAATTGCATCGTACTTTAATTTTTTTTATTCGTCATATTTGATCTATATTATTTTAATAAATTTTAAAAAATAAAATTTTAAAAAGTTAATTTTCAACGTATTTTTTATAATATAATCAGACATAAAAAAATACTTTTTAATCTATTTTTCACGACATTCACCTTTTATAAAATCTATTTTTCAAAAAAAATATAAACTACTTTTAAGAAGAAAAAAAAAAGCGTCTATTGTAACAGGTAAAGAGTGTTTAACTTATTGTGTAAGCAAGCACACGCAACTAAACAAAACGGACCCATCACAGGTCTGGCCTGCCAATAGCCATGGTTTGAACTTTCAACTATCAACCTTCGCATTCACGTGTAAATCAATAATCCATCGGGAAAGAAGTTAAAAACAATAAGGGGAAAGCAGTTAGCAAATAGAGAGATTAGAAAAACAATAAAAGAAACAAAAACAAAAACAAGAAAGAACAAGCATAGCTTGTAGCAAGTGGAGTTTGTATTTTTTTTTTTTTTATATATATATATATATATATATATATATATATATATATATATATATATATAGATTAACAAGAGGGAGGGAGGGAGGGTGAGAGGGGGAAGAGGGATGGTAGGACCCACGTGAACAGTTTAATTCTGCCGGCCGCTTTGTCTTCTCTTTCGTCTCCGTCCACCACCGTCGCTCTTTTGGTTTTGCTTGCCCCTTTGACTCTTTCTATTTCCCTCTCGAGAAGAAGAGGATATGATATATTTCATTTCTTTCTCCCTCTTACACAAAGTCTGTCTCTTTGTTCCTTAACACATATAGCTGCAGCCCCACACACACACACACACAAATAATATTAAGAAGAAGGAAAGAATTCAACGAGAAGGAAATGAAACGATGAAGAGCTTGGTTTCTTTCAAGTATTTTTAGCTTCTGGGTTTTGGTCTCTTGATATCCATCTTTTCCATTCCTTCCCTCATGGCTGGTAGCAATGAAGTCAACCTCAACGAATCCAAGGTATATGTATATCCTCTCCATTTCTTCACTGCTCTCTTTCCTTCTTCTTACATTACTATCTTGTTCTTTTCATTTGCTTATCATTTCTCTAATGAAGACTTTGGAGCTTAAATTATTGTTACCTTTTCTTCCTCTTCCTCTTCCTCTTCCTCTTTCAATTCTGCTTCATAGGTTCTGTTTTTCTTTAGTTTACATTGAAATATGAAGAATTTGACTTCGATTTGAGTCATTTCAAGGGCTGATTTTGCTGCTGCTTCGATTTCTTCTCATCTGGTTCAAAGGTTCATCAAGTTCTTTAACTTCCATCTCTATTCCGATGGCATCTTTTGGCAAAACTTGAAAAGCGTTCCTGGGTTTTCATTCAAGCTTTACTCTGTTTAGTCTCCCTTTCACGATTTATCTGGCATTCCTATTCAAATACTTCTACCTGGCCTGCTTTGTTGAGTATAAGAAAACCTGATGTGTTCTCCAATATCTAAGATGTACTTGAATGATTCACCGGGCTCTCAATCAATATATACAACGTCAAGGATCGTGTAAACCTCTTTTTTTTTAATATATATAAAAGACGTTTGAAATCCTGTTTTCTCCCTGCAGAGGGTTGTTCCGCTAAACACATGGATCCTCATTTCCAATTTCAAGCTTGCATATAATCTCCTTCGCCGCCCGGATGGGACCTTTAACCGCGAATTGGCGGAATTCCTTGAACGAAAAGTCCAGGCCAACACCATTCCAGTGAATGGAGTTTTCTCCTTTGATCATGTTGATCGCACCACAGGCCTCCTTAACCGGGTTTACCAACCTGCCCCTGAAAACGAGGCTCAATGGGGCATTGCAGAGCTTGAAAAGCCCTTGAGCACTACGGAGGTTGTTCCAGTTATAATCTTCTTCCATGGTGGAAGCTTTACTCATTCCTCTGCTGATAGTGCTATCTATGACACCTTTTGTCGCCGCCTTGTCAGCGTTTGCAAGGCTGTTGTGGTGTCTGTCAATTATCGTCGATCGCCCGAGTATCGGTACCCTTGTGCATATGATGATGGCTGGACAGCTCTCAAATGGGTTAAATCTAGGACCTGGCTTCAAAGTGGAAAGGATCCTAAGGTTCATGTCTATTTGGCCGGCGATAGTTCAGGCGGTAATATAGCTCACCATGTTGCCGTGAGGGCAGCGGAAGAAGAAATCGAGGTGTTGGGTAATATTCTTCTCCACCCAATGTTTGGTGGACAACAGAGAACAGAATCAGAGAAGATGTTAGATGGCAAGTACTTCGTCACGATTCAAGACCGCGACTGGTATTGGAGAGCATATCTACCTGAAGGAGAAGACAGGGACCATCCAGCGTGTAATATATTTGGTCCGAGGGGCAAAAATCTTGAGGGACTGGAGTTCCCTAGAAGTCTAGTTGTTGTGGCTGGTTTCGATCTTGTTCGAGATTGGCAATTGGCCTATGTTGAAGGACTCCAGAGAGCCGGTTATGAAGTAAAACTCCTGTATCTAAAAGAGGCCACTATAGGGTTCTACTTCTTGCCAAATAATGAACACTTCTGCTGTCTCATGGAGGAGATAAAGAAGTTCGTGAATTCTAACTGTTAATAAACTTCTTAACCTTACCTACAGGCAGCCATACATAACAGAACCTTGACATTTCGCTTGGGCTCTCTCTCTCTCTCTTTTTACCCCCTTTTTTTTTCCAGTGACGGTGTGTAGTTACAAGATTATTGTGTAGCATTACTTCTTGCCATTTTACCACTTAGGTGGTGGTAAATGGTGGTGTGAGTTCTGTATCTCCGGGAACCAGTTGTCCTTGGTCTGCATAGAGTGCCTTCCGGGTTCATTAAGGCAAGCTATTCGAGAGGGGCCAGTTCGGAGGGACTTGAACTTGTTTACATGATTCAGCTGAACCATCAAAATACAAAACTTACCCATGTCAACTTCCAGCCACGATAATGGGGGAAGGCATAGCTTAGAAAGCATAGGGGTCATGTTAGATGGTTGATCAAGTTGTTTCTGTACTTTTGTAATTTATAAGCACTAATTTGTGAACATAGACTGGAACATATCCATCCTGTTAAGAACTTGTATGGCATACAGGTCTTCTAGGATTATATAAGATCTTTGATTTTTATCTATCCTGGTGCTCAACCTCAACCTCAACCTGTCATCATTGTTTTTTGTTTCTTCGATGGGTAGCCTTGGCAATTTGCTGAACACCATGACAGATTCTGTAGGACCTAATCGAATAAATCCTCTGCTAATCATTTTCGTCAAAAAAAAAAAAAGTGTTGAGCAATGCAAATGAACCTGTTCAGTAATTTAATTTTTATGACGTGAAAGATCATTTCCTTTCCATCTTGAGGATTGTCAATTTCGAAAAGGGTGTATCGGTTGTTGATTGCCCACTTTTTAAACGCAAAATGGAGCCCCAATTTGGCTCTGTAATAACAAGTGTGAAGCTAGAAAAAGAAACCTGCTCCCTCAACCAAATCAACTTGAAAAATGGGCACAAAAGGAGGCGTGGCGAAACCTGAGGACGCCTAGACAAAATCCCGTCCACCAAGAAAAAGAGAATGGAAATTTTGGGCAAATAAAGTGATTGGACATGAGGTCCAAATCATGGATATCACCCACCTTTCTACGTCAAACCTGATTAATTCTTGTCAGCTCCTGACTGCTTGTTTGTTTGGAGCTTGGGATGGTAAGCAAAAAACAGGGATTTTAGCCATGGTTTGATGGGGGGAGAAACTCATTTACCAGTGGTTGGGAATTTCTTTTTGTCTTTACGAGGGACCACCCCAGGAAAAAAACAAAAACAAAAAAAACACACCACCCTCGAAGCCCTCATTTTGCTTATTAAAAAAACCCCATCTGCTTTAAATGAGTGGTAGAAACAGCTAAGCTCGGATAAGGACACGGAACCCTGTCTTTAATTGACTTTCGATGCCTTTGCTTAGAATATATGCCTTCGCACCAAAATTTATTCACATTGGTTTCCAATTTCTTGCCCCTTGTTGTTCAGATTGGCATGGCTTGTCCGTTCCATTTTAAATTAGCTGTTTATGTTTTGAATTTGTTCTCTAATACGACAAGGCACAGACATTGACATCAATTCCGGTTCTTTTTAACCACGTTTACGGACAAAACCCTCTATTTGTTCTGGTCGGTTGGGCATTAATTAATCCAGTAGCAGCGGTTTGCGAGTAGTAGCTGTTATTTTTTAAAAAAATTTTATAAATATATTAAAATAATATTTTTTATTTTTAAAAAATAATTTTTTACATTAATACATCAAAATAATGTAAAAAAATAATTTCAAATAATTTTTTAATAAAAAACAGGTTGGACCGCTGGGTCAAACACTCCAGGTAACCAACCTATTCTTGGTTGTGCAGAATTGGCTTCACCCCCCGCTTTTTATTAATTCATTTCCTGACTTTTATTCGTATTATTAATTACTAACTACTACTTCAATCTCAATCTAATGGTGTAGATCAAATCAAATCAAGGTGTGCTTTTTTAAAAAATTATTCTGTGCGCTTACTTTTCCACCCAAGGCCACGATAGGGCCATTGTCTAAGTCAACAACAAGTCTCAGGCAGCATGCAGATCGCTCACTGCTCGGGTTTGCTACTCCTGAATCAAATGGCCGTCTTGTCTGCCGGGGTTCGGCTGGGTGGCAAAGCTCAAGATAGGGCCATTGTCACATTTCTTGAGGGATTGCTGGATTATCCCTCAAGAAAAATACTGCTCCGCTGTGTTTGTTGATAATCCAGAAGAGATGGGACATCTTTCGTTTGTCTCCACGCCCGGCGATGGAGCACGGACGACAATAAATCCCCCAGAAAATACAATAGGAGCTGACAATATGTTCGAGATTATATATACATGTACAATGTCACCGCTAATTAATATTAATATTAATATGAAAGAAAATAATGAAAATAAACACGAGGAACCATCCAAGGAGGGTCAACACAACACCTAATTGTGGCACGCGAGCTAAAACAATGAAGAGGAGGATGATGTTTCCAATGGAAGAGTTGGAATTTGACCCCATGTATATTGTTTCTTTTAATAGAGTTTAGGTTTTTTTTAATTCCGAGAGTATAAAAAAAATTAATTGAGCTAAGGTTGATATTAATGTTATTTTTTAAATTATTTTTTATTTAAAAATATATTAAAATAATATTTTTTATATTTTAAAAATTTAATGAAAACGGAATACAAACATTGAAAGAATATGCAGCAGGTACGGGCGACCTCCCAGTTATGATGGGCACTGAAAAGTTCGGATATGAAAGAGTGTCCCTGTAATTCTTGAAATTTTATAGCATGTTTACGATTAAACGGTAATTTTTAAAATGTTTTATGTATTAAAATAATATTTTTTATATATTAAAACGATTTAAAAATATAATATTTTAATTTTTAATTTTTTTTAAAATTCTATGATTTAATATTTACCATAAACTTTTTTTTAAAAGAAACTTTATTTTATTTGATGCAAGAATCAATACAGATAAATCCGAAGTCGTTTCATCCCTTTTTCAATTCATCATTTATAAGTGTTATTGTTTTCCTTTATGTGAATTTCTCCAACTTTTGCTTCAAATTACTATTATACGGTTGGATTCAAATCATTAAATAAAATATATTTTTTGTATATATTCATGTTTTTATCTAAAAACTATTTTACCAAGGATCAAAATTTTATGAAAACATAAATAAATATTTATTTCCAAGGAAATAAAAACTAAACTTAAAGCCATGAACAAGACAAGTCACTAGCCACCTCTTATACACTAGATAAAAAACCATAATTAAGCCGTCATTTTGAGTTTAACATAATTATTTTCATTTAAAACTTTTTCTAAATATATATATATATATAAAAACAAATACAAGGAAAAAGATCAAACCTAAAAGATGAGTTGTCTTGAAAATTGAAAAAAAAAAAAAAAACATATATCGACAGGTGGATAGGCTTGAAAAAATCCAATGACCGAAAAAGCAAGCAAAAGTGCTTTTGCTTTTTGTTTTAAACCATCCAGAAGTTTAATCTTCGACAAGCAAGTTCACCCTCGAATCAATTTCCAATTTTGTGTTTTTGGGTAAGATTCATTCCCCTCGAATTCTTGTCGCCAACCTCCAGTCCAAAAGAGGGATAATTGATAGTCTAAATTCTGGATTAGACCGAAAAGAATAGCGAAAGGCTACCATCTACTCGATCTTGCTCAAAATCAAAACCATGTACAGATAAATTGAAGTCTCGTGAAGCATGCACGCATCCATCCAGATCATGCAATATCAGACATGGACAGCACCGATTCTTCAACGCTGATACAGTAATTCGACAAAAATAAGAAAAAAGAAACAGAAAAAAAACCTTCTTTACAATATGGTCCAGTCAAATCTCAAAGGGTGTCGTGGTGGGTTAGCCCCTGGCTCAATGATGCGGGACGCAATTTTAAAGATAGTTAAATTAGTAGTCGGTCATAAGAAAAGGAGTCGAAGAAGAGAAATGAAGTAGCTAAAGAAGAGAGAAAAATTATGGGTTGGGAGAAATAAAAAAATCCCAAACTCCAATTAAGAGTGTTACTTATAAATAATAAACTTATTGGGCTTAACATGCTAAAAAAATAAAATTATCAAACATAAATAAAACTGAAATAAATAACCCAAATAAAAGTACAATGATGTAAGTCAGGATTACCTCATTCTCTCAACTAAAAAGTAATGGGTTGGACCTTCATCCGTCGACTTTATCTATATACTTATGTAATTTGCTATGCAAATTTTGTGTCCCTACCAACTATTCTAAAGTTGGAAAAATTTTATATCATGTAGCTCTGGGCGACTATAATAATATCCTTAAAAGTTTAGATTAATTTGTTTCAAGATATCTCCAATGATCTAAATATAATTTAAATCAGGTTATTTTATCTAATAAACTAATAATTATTGAACCATATTATGATAATTTGTTCATCTAGAAATGAGATGACTAAATTAGAGTTATGAATTAAATAGATTGACGTGAATTAATTAAAATATTATTATTTTATTTATAAAAAAATGAATTAAATTTTTACTAAATTATAGGTTTCTATTGCCCGAATCAACTCCCCTAAATATTTTTGAAACCCAACCTGGATCAAAACTAAATTAACTTACTAAACCGAATCAAACT
Source organism: Populus nigra (assembly GCF_951802175.1). Lineage (NCBI taxonomy): Eukaryota > Viridiplantae > Streptophyta > Magnoliopsida > Malpighiales > Salicaceae > Populus > Populus nigra. Next base: position 39,739,589 of record NC_084853.1, on the reverse strand, counting down.
TTTTTCATTTTTATTATCTAAACATCACAACACTAATAGTTGGTTTCATGTTTTAAGTGTTTTATTCCAAATGCGTGTAGTGGTTGCAATAGATGAGGCAAGGTTGTTTGTAACTTTGAAGTCGCAGGTCCGAGCTTCTATAAGTTCATGTTTTTCTTAAAACAAATATAAAAAACTTGTCGTTTCTACTTATTTTTATTTTTTAAAGGTAAAGGTAAAGGATGAGTGTTTTTTCTTTTATTATTATTTTAGTTATTTTTTAGGTTACTTTTTAAGTTTATCATTTAAAAGTAAAGTTTTTATTCAATTTTATCATTCAAGCTAAAGTTTTTTTCCCTAATTATTTTGTTTTCTTGGGGCTTTTTTTTATCTTTTTATTTTATAAATCCATCTTTTAGATTGTGGTTTTTATTTAATTTTATCTTTCAATATTAAATTGATAATAAATCATTTTTTTATATTTTTAATTATATAATAAAATTAAAAAAAGCTAAATCAATCAAGTGAAATCTATAACTCAGGTAGTAAGTTAACTAAATAATAATTAAAGAGTTGGGTTGGGATTTTTAGGCAAATTTTTTTAATATAATTTGGTTTTTTTTGTTGTTAATTTTATCATTTAGTGTGAAATTTTTTGTTGACTTTTATACTTTATTATTGAGTTTACTGGGTTGATGATTAATTAATTTTAATATTTTTTATTATATAATAAAATAAAAAATTAATTCAATTTTATAACCGGTTATTTGACTAATTAAATACCAATAAAAAATATTAAATAGAAATTTTTTAAATTTAAACTAGAATACAAAGTTTAATAATAACATTAAAAACTTTTTAATGATGTTAAGATTTTTTACGTTCCAGATTTTTTCTCCAATCTACAGTAAAATTGCGGGGGGATAAACTAGAAGTGTATTTATTTTTTAGGTAGTTTTTGTGGTTGTGATTTTTAAAAAATAAATTTTAAAAAAGCATAGTTAGGTGTGGTTAGTTGGATTTAGATACGTGTTTGGTAAAAATTATGATTAATGTTTATGTGTAGCAAAACACATGTATAAAATGTTTGGTTGTGATTGTTTTTCAAAAGTGTTTTTTACTTAAAAATACATCAAAATATTTTTTTATTTTTTAAAGATTATTTTTAATATCAGCGCATCAAAATGATCTGAAAATAAAAAAAAAATTAATTTGAAGTAAAAAAAATAAAAAAATTTTAAATTTTGAAAAAAATATTTTTAAAACGCAAAAACAAACAGAATTTTACGAAACTCAGTTAAAAATTTCACAAAAACTACATTTCAAACTTTTTTTTTTATATAAAAACCACAATATAAAACACAATTTAATCTATTACCAAATACATAATTGCGTTTTTTACACCACAACACACAAAAACCAAGGCTAAACAAAAGCACCCTTACACTTTAAAAGCAGTACTGTTGAAGCTGCACCATTTTAGAATTTCTTGATTAAAGTAGAGCAGCTTCGATGTCAACATTTTTTTATAAAAGCACGAGCAATAATTTAATTAACAGTGTAGTAAATTTAAAAAATTGTTAGATAGAACTAATTTATCACATTATTTATCGACTGGATCAATTAATACAAGATACTTAAAAAGAAAAATCTTGTGAAATGTTTATATCAGACCATTATATTTTATTTATGAAAAATATTTACTAAATTAATTTATACATGGTAAGATAAACTAAGTCTATCTAATATATTTTTGATATTAAATGATATTTTAGAGTAATGCTATTTCACAGGAAATAAAGGAAAATATTACTTCTAATTACGCAATCAAGTGCAAGATGTTGGTGGGTTCTGTGGAAGACTTTTTTTTTAGAACAATAGCTTATAAATTTATATTTTTCTACTTATAAAAAAGAAATTTAAAGTCAAAATTTCTTAGAAAAAAAAAAGAAATAATACTAGTTAAGTATAAATTATTTTTTTTAACAGAAATAACATTATTAAATACTATGATATGATTCGGAAAATTAAATTCCGTATAATAAAAAGAATTTAAAAAAATAATTAAAACTAAAACGGCTCAGTCTTTTACTATAGACTGACAGTCCACGGTAAAAAGATTGAGTTGTTTTTTTTTCTTCTTGCTTTGTTTTTTTTTTAGCTGTATTTTTTTTTGTTTTCTTTTAAGCTGTTTTTTTTCATGCTTTTTTTTAATGAATATTTTTTTATTTAATTTTTTTAATGTTAATTTTTTTTCTATTTAGTTATCAAACTTTCATGACACGGATTCCAGGTTTGACGGGTTAACCTGGATTTTTTTCTAGTTTCTTTTAATTAATTTTTTCGTTTAATTTAGTTTGTTAATGTTAAATTTTTTTCTATTTAGTTATCAAAATTTCATGACACGGATCCTGAATTTAACGGGTTAACCCAGCTAATTCTAGGTTAACCCATCTAATTCTGGGTTAACCCATAATTTTTTTTTCTATCCAGTTATCAAACTTTCATGACACAAATCTCAGGTTTAACGGGTTAACCTGATTTGAAGGGTTAACCCGGTTAATTCAGATTTTTATTTTTTCTTCGTTAGTTTTTTTTCTCATGTAGGCTTTTTTTTCTTTTAAATTAATCTTTTTTTTGTTTAGTAGTTTTTTTTATTTTTAATTATTTTTTAAATTTAGTTTGTTAATATTAAATTATTTTATATTTAGTTATCAAACTTTCATAACACGGATCCTAAGTTTGACGGGTTAACCTAGTTAATTCGGATTTTTTTTGTTTTTCTTCATTAGTTTTTTTTCCTGTAGGTTTTTTTCCTTTATTTTTTTCTTTTTAATTAATATTTTTTGTTTAATTTAGTTCATTAATATTAATTTTTTTTTTCTATTGAGTCATTACACTCTCATGACATGAATCTCAGGTTTGACGGGTTAACCCAATTGATTCAGATTTTTTTTCTTTTTCTTCATTAGTTTTTTTCTTCAAATTTCATCTTTTAATATTATAATTAACCCACAATGAAAAGGCTGGGTAGTTTTTTTTTTTTTTTTTAATAAATATGTTTTTTTGTTTAATTTAGTTTGCTAATGTTAAATTTTTTTTCTATTTAGTTATCCAACTTTCATGACACGGATCTCGGGTTTGACAAGATAATCCAGCTAATTCCGGGTTAACCTGTAATTTTTTTTTCCTGTTCAGTTATCAAATTTTCATGACATGAATCTCATATTTGAGTGGTTAACCTGGTTTGAAATGTTAACCCAGTTAATTCAGATTTTTTTTCTATTTCTTCATTAATTTTTTTTCTTCATGTAGGCTTTTTTTTCTTTTAAATTAATCTTTTTTTTGTTTAGTATTTTTGTTTTTTTGTTGTTGTTTCCTTTTTTTTCTTTTTAATTAATTTTTTTAATTTAGTTTGTTAATATTAAGATTTTTTCTATTTAATTATCAGACTTACATAATACGGATTCCAAGTTTAATGGGTTAACCCAGTTAATTCATATTTTTTTTTATTTTTCTTCATTAGTTTTTTTCCTTCCTGTAGGTTTTTTTTCTTTAATTTATTTCATTAATGTTAATTGTTTTTATTTAGTTATCATACTCTCATGACACGAATCTCAAGTTTGACGGGTTAACCAAGTTGATCAGATTTTTTTTCTTTTTCTTCATTGGTTTTTTTCTTCCAATTTCATCTTTAAATGTTGTAATTAACTATAATTAAAAGGCATCAACCTTTTTTCTTCCAATTTCATGACACAAATCCCAGGTTTGACGGGTTAAACCAGTTAATTTATTTTTTTTCTTTTTCTTGAGTAGTTTTTTCTTTCAATTTCATATTTTATTATCGATTTGATTAAAAATTAAACATTATAATTTATTTTGTTTACTGTTCATTATATTATTGTGATCTCATAAGGGAATTTTACTGTGCCCTTCCTTATAGAACACTATTCATTTGAATAATGCTTTACTTTATTGTTTTTTTTTCTTTTCAATTATCTTTTTAAATTTTATTATGTAATATTAAATTTTTTTCTTTTTAATTATCATACTTTTATAACACGACCTTGCAGCAGACTCATATTTAAAGTTTCGTGTTTGACGTTGCAACAAAACTCACTTAAATTTAGGTCATGAAAGTTTAATAATATTATTAATATTATAATTATAACTTTTAAGTCAGGCATAGTAAACATACCCAATACTTTTAACTATAGTTTTATAAAAAAACCTAATACTTTTAAGTTTTAAATTTTTTTTGATAATTTTTATACCAAAAAAAAATAATATTGATTAACGGCGTAACTTGGGTTACATTTATAGTAAAAACTATAACTTCGCGAGTCCCAAGTCCTAACAAACTTAGTTCGAAGCTCTCCGGATTTCGGATTAAAACCAAACCAAACCAAACCATCTTACGTTCGATTAATAGAAAATGAAATATCGAAATCACCCTTTAGCTGAGCACGTGTAGTGTTTGCGCGTATGTGATTGTGCCACTGCTAAAAAAAAAAAACAAAAAAACAACGAAAATATCCGTACCTGTACATACTATCCATTCACGTCCGTTCATCCAAACATTATCAACTGCGACGGTGAAGCCCAGCAACCGAAGAAGAAGAAGAAGAAGAAGAAGAAAGGTCAGTAGCTTCACTTGACTGTTTCTTTTCATTATTTATTTCTCGAATTCTGTTCAGTTTGATTCTTGTTTTTAACTTTCTTGATCAAAGGATACTGTTGTGGTTCAGAAATCTTGATACCTGTCATCATATAATCTTTTAAGGCAGGCATGTGCAAACTCAATCTCTTTGAAATTTTGTGGATAGCTTATTAAGTAGCTCGACTTAGATTGTCGGGTTATTGGATTGTTATTCCATTCTACAGTTCTAAAAAAACAAAACAAAGAAACCCTTTGAATTAGGGAGCTAAAAAGGACTATCAGTCTATCACCATCTTCTTTTTGCAGGATATGAAGGCTCCCCAGTTTTGTAAATTCTCCTCAAGTATAAATATTGTGGTTGGTTTTAATGTAAAATGTATTTTTTTGCTAGAAGAACTTCGGTAGACGAAATGGGTTACGCTATGAGCAGACTGGAGACTGAATCTGAACTCTGTGATGATGGCAAGACCATTCCTGAGGCTGGTAGCAGCAAGAGAGCCAGCAATTGGTTGAATAACTTAGACCATGAAATTGCTCAGGTTACGAAGTTGAAATCTAGTCCGCATAAACAGCTGGCCGAACTTGTTCCCGGCATGCATAAGTCATCTGTTTCCACTCTTAAGATGTTGGTTGGTCGAGAAGCTAATTATTCAGCAAGGGGAAGATTCTCTGCAGCTGATCGTTGTCACATGCTTAGCAGATATTTGCCTGTCAATGGACCTTGGCTTGTTGACCAGATGAGTACCCGAGCCTATGTCTCGCAGTTTTCAGCTGATGGCTCTCTATTTGTTGCTGGGTTTCAGGTATTGTGTATATTGCTTTGTTTTGAAATTGGGTTTGGGGAATCGATAAATTAAAAGGGGAACAAACTGCAAAGGTTGGTTATCATACTTGCAATTAATTTAATGCTCGTTTTCTACAAATATTTGTTTCAGGGAAGCTATATTAGAATATACAATGTGGAGAAGGGGTGGAAAGTTCAGAAGAACATTCTTGCCAAAAGTTTGCGTTGGACTGTTACCGATACATCTCTTTCCCCAGATCAGCGCCATCTCGTGAGTTTGAATTTCTAGCTAATTAAATTTGCAAGTGAGAAATGTTTTTTTCATTTGTACACTTCTGAGAGTTAGATCCTAAGTGGGCATTGAAAGATGGAAAAAAAGTGTCATAAACTATTACAACTACAAAAATTGCATTTTCAAGCAATAAATCAACAAATGTCATCCCTATTAATATTCTGATATTGTTCGTAGCACTTTAAGTCATCATATAAAACAAACTTCTTTTAATTTATAAAGTAGCGGGCTTTGGTAGTGTGGCCGATGAAGTCAATGAGAACTTCAAATAGATTTTAGGCCTTCATATCTTAACAATGAAATGGATTGAATGAACAAAATGGACTAGATGAGCTTGGGATACCCGCAAAAACAACTCCCCTATGTGTTTGTGGGGGACCTGTGATGGTTAAGTTAGTAAGTGCAGGAAGAGAAGGATAAACAAGAAAATATAGAGAATAGTGTTTTTTTGGTCAGGAATATGTTCCTGTGATCTTTAGTGATGGAGATTATGTTCTGCCCCTTTTGGTGTGGGTCACTAAGTATTTATATATTGAGAGAACACATGCGTACTTGACTATGAAGTTGGTAGCTTACTTGACAGGATAGGGGTGGTAGCCTAGGTGATGATGGTATACAATTACAACACCGTCATTTGTCTGTTATCCTGATTAATAGAAATATCTTAGACCGAGCAGGAAACCAATGGAAATACTTGAGGCATGGTAAGTTTCTTTTACTTAGACATAGAGCAACGGAAACATGCATGGGTAAAAATTACTTCTAAAAAAGGGGAGGCTCTGGTTGTTGGAATGTGTGATCTTGTTTTGCGTGCCGTGGCCATATAACCAGTTTTGTTTGTAAAAGAAAACCAGTAGCCATAAGTACAGGTGGAACACCGTGGGTCTCACGTCATTTGGTCCTGGCCCAAACAATGTGAAAGGTGTCAGGCTGTTAGGGCTGCCCAGATGGCGTGATCGCAGCTTCTTCTTTTTTTGGTATTAGCAGAATGCAAGTAACATGCATTCATATAGATTTGCGTCATATTTAGTGTTGGAGAGAAATGCCATGATTTATCTGCTGTTACTTCCTGTTTTCACATCCAGAGCTTTCTCTTTACATCTTTGAAGTTTCTTGACTTAAGTGAATGCTCTGATAAATAGCTTGATAACATCCCTAATGATCGCTCTACATTTACTAACCACTAGAATCTTAAGGTTGTACAAGCATGCATACTTGAAGGTGCTTGTTATAGATCATCCTCTTTGGTTTCTTTTAGATTTGTACTTGGTCACTGAAAGTTACTTTTCCCTTTGTTGGGTAGGCTGAACATCTCTCCTCCCATATATACTAATCAGCATTTATTTTGCTGTTGCAGGTTTATGCAAGCATGTCACCTATTGTCCATATTGTTGATGCTGGGTCTGCCGAAACAGAGTCGCTTGCAAACGTTACGGTATGCAGTATTTTTATCTTATTATTGAAACATGTAACATTTAGATAAAGAAAATGGCAGAATAGTAATGAGTATTTGATGCCAGCTAGCACAACCCAATTGCCTGTTGTATTTTCAATGCAAGTCACAATCTGATTGTTACTGTACTGATATAACTAGAAATTCGTTAAGTTGGTTGCTGATTTACCATTAAAAGTGACAATACACACAGACTGAGCCTATAATGGATTTCATAGACATGGAGTACTTCTAGCTATAAATAAACAAATAAAATGTCCCATATTTGATACATGCTGATGCATGCATGTTTAGGTATTGGAATCTACAAAGTTAGGAAAATCAATAACAACCTGCTTGATTGGCTTCCATCTAAGAGGAGTTTGCTATTTGGAAAAAAACTGTGGGACATAGAATAATTTATTTTTTCGCTATACTGTGATATTGGCACACAGTTGTATGCTGAAAACTTTTTAATTTGTCACTGTACATGTACTTCTCAGTACCAAAATCTTGGTTACAGTTCCTGCTTGCTTTATTGAGATTCTCTATTCTCAAGAGGATGCAATGGCAATATAGATTTGTTTGTGCCATGGAATGCAGCTCATAAGTTGTAACCAAAAATGGTTATTGACCTCTCTAGTCATCATGTGGAGATGGATATCCTGGTTTTCATTAGTCTTATTTGTTTTCATGTAAAAAAAAATATTCACTTTTGAGTCCATATGTTTTGTAGGAGTTTCATGACGGATTGGACTTTTCTTCTGGTGATGGGGGCTATTCTTTTGGAATCTTCTCTGTGAAATTTTCCAATGATGGGCGAGAACTTGTTGCAGGAAGTAATGATGACTCCATATATGTCTACGACCTTGAACAAAATAAGCTCTCCCTCAGAATTTTGGCACACACGGTAGGTAAAATATTGTGATAACTTCAGTATAACCACAATTGGCTAATGGCTGCATTTTTCTTTTCTTGGTGCATAATGGTTTTTAAGATTGAGCATACATTAATTCCTGCAAATTGTGTGGATGTCCATCTTACTATCCATAAGCTGCTCGGAGTGTTAATACATGGTAAATGGTGGGAGTATTAGCATACAGGGTATTCATGTATAATCTCAACCAGCCAATTAGATCATCAGCCCTTGGTCTTTTAGGGTAGGCATTGAAGTCTTCTATTATAGAAATGGCCTGTAACAACCACATGGTTGTCACAAAGTTGAGTTTATGTACTCACAAGTTGAAGATATTGAGATGAATGCGTTGATTACAGAAATGCAATGGCATTGTCATCATCATATATATTCTCACAAGTTGAAGGCATTGAGATGAATTCATTGATGAAAAAGAAATACAATACCATTTTTGTCATCTTTTATCAACTAGTTTCCATGTCTGAAATTCACGTGTCACTTATTAATAATCTTGTTCTTGCCCTTGCCCTTGTACTTGATAATTATGATTTTTATCACACGTAAAAATACAATGCATAGACCAAGCTTGTTGTTAGCATACGTGAACAAAATTTGTCTGGAGAAATCAGACAATAAAAGATATCATGGCAGAAAATTGGGGAGTATGCAACCACCCTCCCTTTTTTTCTATTTGTGATGGTGGAAGTTGATAATGTGTTGACCTCTCTTCAAGTGGGATTGTAATATAGACTTGTAGACTTTTCAGAGTTTCTGTGTTTTGTTTTATGTTGCAGTCTGATGTTAACACTGTATGTTTTGCTGATGAAAGTGGCCACCTTATCTTTTCTGGGAGTGATGATAATCTTTGCAAGGTAAGTTATATTAATTTCTTGTATTGAATATTGAAAGCTCTAGGAAAGTTATATTCTGTGTCCTGTATTATTAGGTATTCATTTGAATCTAACTAGCACCTTCAAAGACATTATATTTCATCTCATCTTGCTACTTCAAAGAAAATATTATATTTTGTGAAATTCTATTTCCTATGATGGATTTTCTGATTGCTGAAATTTTTATTCAGTTGACGCAGTGTTTTGGATAATGAGGCTTTATTGAGTTGAAATAAATTGCTGTTAAGATTTCTGTCTTGGAAATCATAATTCTTGGTATCATTACCGTTTATTCAGTGTTCCTCGTGTCTTAATCTTGTGTCTTTAAGATACCAATACCAAGATTACATGACATTGGCCTCAGTACTGTAGCTGCTTGGCATGAAAAAGATTTTTTCATGGCTTTCCAATACCTTTGCGGTTAGGAGCACTCTGGCCAATGGTTTAATAGTTTAGTTTTCCTGAAGAAAAGCTATTAGTACCAAATCTCATGATAACAGATTGCCAGTGCTGATTAAAGAAGCTGAATTCATCAACGATTTGGAAAAGAATGCTTGTACTTGGTGTTCATGTTATGATATAAATAGTTTCTTTGCTGTTAAAGCTTTGGTGGGATCTGTAGCTGTAGAGTTGTAATAGCAGTCACTTACTCTAAAGGGGTAATAGTAGTCACTTACTGTGGACATAAATGGGTATTCTACCCTGCACTCCTAAAATTATGTTGCTTACAAGCCTTGACACAGTTCTTTTTGGCATTTTATAAAGTAGTTTTATGTCATTAACATGTCAAATTATTGATCAATGTGGGATTTCAGTTTTCTCATAAAATTCCGTCTGTATAATGCATGCCAATATAAAAAGACAAAAAAAAACCTTAAATACCATGCTGAAAAGAAATGATTGGCATGTTTACCTTGTAATGTGTGTTACTAGGCAAAGGATACCAAATGTCATTAATTTAGTGTAGGTGTGGGATAGACGCTGCTTTATTGCAAAAGGGAAGCCAGCTGGAGTCCTAACAGGACACTTAGAAGGCATAACATTTATTGACAGCCATGGAGATGGTCGGTATTTTATTTCAAATGGTAAAGATCAGACTATCAAACTTTGGGATATTCGGAAAATGGCCCCTAATGCTACTAGGTATACTTCACCTGCTGTTCTGCCCTTGAATTCTGTCTTTTATTTATAAAAATATGACCTGGCATTGTAATGTACATTGACGTTTATCATCTTTGATATTTGCACCAAACCATAACTTTTAACCGTTCAGGCTAACTTTTGAGTATGATCATGGGCTAGCTGTGTTGTTATATCGAGTCAAATGAAAAAAAAAATGGGGGGTTCTGCTGTTGTTCACTTTGACAATTATTAGACCACTCTAATAATACCATTCTTTTCTACTGTAGCTATTCAGGGCTGAGGAATTATGAATGGGACTACAGGTGGATGGACTACCCATATGAGGCAAGAGATTTGAAACACCCCTGCGATCAATCAATAGCCACATATAAAGGTCATTCGGTTCTGCGCACTCTTATCCGCTGCTACTTCTCTCCTGTATATAGGTGAGTTTTAACATATAATCTCTGTACTTTTGTCATAATGAAAGTTCTGAAGCTCTTTTCTGATGCTAGTCCAAGAGTTCATTGAGAGCTACTTCATTTGATATGCTGCCACCTGCATTTATAGTCATTCATCAGGCTTAACCCATGTTTGTGTCTTGTTTTCACCTGGCATGATGTTATTTTACTGATTTGAATGTGCTAGAAGCCCTAATACTTAGAATTGACATGCTTTCATTTTTTGAATCACCTTTTGCAGTACTGGCCAGAAGTACATTTACACTGGATCTCATGATTCTTGTGTTTATATTTATGACTTGGTAAGTAAGCAAATCTTCTGCTGCTTTTATTCTCTATATGCATGGTTTACACTTTGCAAGTAATTGCAAAATGTAGATGCTGCATTATGATATTGGTGGGTGAAGCATAGAATGAGGTGCTCCTGAAATATCTATGCCTCGAATGGGAGGACACTTTTATTTTTTGGAAATGTGAATTTATTTTGCACGAGTTTTTGTTGCTTGAAAATACTATCTATGGATATGATTTATTCAGCCAACGGATGTCGAGCCGCAGTAATATTTAGCTACCTGTTTAACTGGGGTTATGCTGGCTGGACCAATGCTGACCTCACGCTATCGAGACTCCTGAGTGCTTTTTCTTTATCGTTTATGAGTCCACTCTTCCATTGATTATTAACTTGGAAATTTCTTGCAGGTGACTGGAGAACTAGTTTCATTACTACAACATCATAAATCACCTGTAAGAGATTGTAGTTGGCACCCATATTATCCCATGCTTGTCAGCTCTTCTTGGGACGGAGATGTTGTAAAATGGGAGTTTCCTGGCAATGGAGAAGCTCCAGTCCCTTCAACCAAGAAGAGAATTCGAAGGAGACAATTTGATTGAAAGCACACAATAACTGCAGTTAATTCCACCAATCCAATTATATATATATATATTTAGAGAGAGAGAGAGAGAGTAATGCTATCTTAGCAAAAACTTTTTCCCAAATTCACTTCCCAAAAAATTTCAACCATCGGATTTATGTGATTAACTAGTGTGATCGACTTGCATGAACCCTCACTGGATGCTTGAAATCTTTCGGGAAGTGAAATTTGGAAAGAATATTTGATAAGATTGGCATTGTGTATGAGTGGATAGCGGATTTCTTCTTTTTCATGTTCAAATTGATGTAAATTAGCATGTATTATGATTTCTTGATCATATTACATCCACAATATTAGATTGTACATAAATAACCCCCAGTGCGGGGGTTTAGATTTTTGACCCTCAAGCATTTTATGAAGTTGAATGCACAGTGCTGTTTGATTGCTTGGTGGGTGTATGCCATGCATTCAATGGCAACTGGTGGATAGATCGTGTTCGTAGCAAAATTCTTTTGAAATCATTCAGTCCATGTATTGCGATTGAAGGCTTATGACAGAAAATACCAGCTGTAAAAGAAAAAAAGGTGAGAAATTGGAAATTCCTTTCTACTTCTATAGAAAAAACATAGAGAGGCAAAGGCTGAATTTCTGAAATTACATCCATGCAATGTCAGATTCAATGGAATAAGTGACTGCTTCTCTTGACGGAATTGAACAGATGAGGAGACAGCAAGGAAGGGCCCATGAAAACATGGAAATGGCATCTCCATGGATTAATTGCTTGATCAATGAAGAAGGGATGAATGCTTATGAAACAATCTTCGGAAAGACAAGAGAGGGGTCCACTTCATGAAGTAATCTCGGGAAAGATGAAGAAAGAGGAGGGGGGACACTAGATACGTGGGCCCCTACTTTAGAAGAATCAAAACCTAACTAAAGCCCATAATTACCGCACTTTAAAGTGAGCTTTCACTCTTGTTTAGCAATAATAATGACCAGTCCAGTGCTCCCGATTAATAATTTTAAATGCCCACTCATTTATATATAATTATTTTTAGTGTTGTTGCAGTTGTTATAATTATGTTTATTTGTATTGTGATTAAACATGGATAGTAATATTAAAAATACTTAAAACCCAAATTTTATATAGTTTTTATAGCATTTATTTGTTTCTCAACTTGGTATCTCCGTTTGTTACTTGAAACTGAATTTTAAAAATTATTATCCTAAAACTTAAATAAAAAAAGTAAAATAAATTTTTAAAAATTTATAATATATTTATTTCCGCATAATATAAAAAGACACAAGAAAACTTGAGCTAACCTGTTAATTCGCATACTGGATCATGAAACTATGATAACCCCATGAAAAAAAATCAAAAAAATTAAAAAACTTAGCTTCAAATAAACCTAATGAATGATAAAATTAAAAAAATAACCAGAAAAAATAACAGGAGTCAACCTGTTAACCTGTCAAAACCTTATCATGTGTCATGAGATTAGGATAACCTAATAAAAAATAAATTTAAATAAATTATAAAACTCAATTCTAAGTAAACCAAGTAATATAAATTATAAATTATTGGATACTCCCATCATCTTACCTAATAGTACTAAATAAATATAGAAATAGAAATAGATATCCAATCTAACCTCTTCACCTTTAATTGGTTTTGAATGATGAAATGTTGTTTAGGGATAATTTTCTTTCTTTCTTGTGATTGTCTTATTTTTTAAAATAATCTTTTTATTTTAAAAAAGTTATTTTTTAGAAGAACATATCAAAAGGATTTAAAAATTAAAAAATAATAATTCGAAATAAATAATATATCTATATATATAATTTTTTTTTAAAAAAAAAAACAATCTTGAAACACTACTAGATCTAAAGAAATCCTGTAACCAAGAAGAGTGACCTAACACATGAACAGAGGAAAAAAGAAAGAGAAACAGGTAAAACAAGAAGAATTAAAAGGGAAATTAGGGGTTTGACCCACAGCGTCAAGGTGGTGGTTAGCAAAAGAAATGATTTTTGACCGGCGGCAACGTGGGACTCCCCAACTAAACCCAGACAGACAACACAAGTTAGTTAGTTACAAGTAAAAAGAGAGGCCCACTTTGTCTTTGTTCCCTCTCCAATCATGTGCCGTTTTAGCTTTAAGATTATATCATCCACTCTCACCTAATCTCTCTTCCCTCGTGCCCTCTGACTATAAAATGATGCAATTAGACTTCATTTTATCCACTTTCTTTTCTTTCGAATATTCATTAAACAACAAAGGGCTATCAGTTCTTTTATTGGACTCCAACAGCTGTTTTTTTGACTTGTTTATGCATCAATTATTACTTTTTTTAATGAAATATGCATTAACACAGTTTTTTATTTTTTAATTTATTTGTTAGTTCAGTGGATTTTAATAATAATAATAAAAGAGATTATGAAATTTAAACTCAATAATGTAATGGATATGGGCATTTCTCAAGCATTTAGCAACCCTTGAAGTTATAAATCCACAATAGGCATGAAAGAGAGAGGACATCCCACTCCAAAGTGATTTTATCTCTTTATTATTTAAAAGTTTTTTATTTAAAAATATATTAAATAATATATTTTTTATTTTTTAAAATTTATTTATGCATATCAAAACAATTTAAACACTATAAAATTTAAAATTTAAAATAAAAAAAAATCAAAAATACTTTTTAAATGTAAAAACAAACTATTAGTTAGGTTGAATACAAAATTAATTTACATTCAAATCTCACGTGGTTTTGCATTTATAAAAACACTTGAAATGAAGAAGAACTTGCAATGAAATAATTAATAATTAATTAAGTTACGTGGAAACTGTTTTAAATACGCTACATGAATAATAAATAATAAAAATAATAATGGCCAACATTTTATGTATCCAGAAATAATAAAAAGCATGGCCAATTCCTCTGGGAATGGCGACCCATAAATTTTAATAAATATTAAATTGATTGATAATAAATGTGGTTGTATATAAAATATAAGATTTGTTAATTACTCTCAAGAAAATAAGCAAGATCAAACATCATCGAGTCTTATGGCAATCAAACCACGGCATAGCATCATCAATTACTAAAATAAAATAAAATAAAAATAATGGCAAGAAAACGTAAAATATTTTATCTTCATTAAGATAATAATATAACAATCCATAGGATAAACCAACACAATGTTGCTCACAAAAAACTATACTATAAAAATAAAATAATGACAGCATAATAATAAGCCATGACCATTAAAATAACTACAATTTCACCAGGTATCCACAGTCTTCTTATTTATCATCCATCATTTACCTCTCAAATTCAATCCCAAAACAAAATAAATTAACGAATCAAAAACCCCCCCTCAAAAATAAAAAATAAAATAAAAATATAAACCTATCTGTATGAAGAAGAACCTCCTTCCCATTGTGCCCCTCTCCAGTTCAAAGATTTACCCCCTCCATTCGTTGCACTGTGCGGTAGGCCTTGTCCTCTGCTTTCCGGCCTTCAAGGGGCACGGCGTCTGTATGGGCGGCACCATACAATTATACTGCAAGCACAGCGAACTGCTCAACGGAATCTCAACCGTTGGATTAATCTGCATCCCTGTTAAATAATTATGCTGCAAATAAAGTACTTGTATGCTCGCATCCATTAACCGGTCCACAAAACTACCCGGAACCTGTCCTATGAACCGGTTATTATTCAGATACAAAGTCTGTACGGTTGAGAACATGGGCGATACTCCACCCGACAATCTGTTGTAGCTAAGATCAACGGTCGGTATTGTCACCTCACCTCCCGGTTGAACCGGACCGGAAAACGAATTTCTCTGCAGTTGAAGGTTGGTTATGGGGAAGGTGAAGATTCGACTCGGAATACAGCCCGAGAACTGGTTCATACTCAGGTCCAGATAGTTTAACCGGTCGAGCCGGATCAATAACAAGTCGACCGGACCGGAGAGGCGGTTCCAGGAAAGAGAGAGGTATTGCAGCGAGGGAGGGAGGGAGGTTGGCGAGATGGAACCAGAGAGTTCGTTGTGTTTCAACTCGAGCCGGGTTAGAGTTTCTGAGAGAAATGGTGGGACCGAACCGGAGATGCGGTTGTGGCTGAGAATGACATTGGAGAGCCCTGGTATGGTACCTATAGAGCGAGGGATATCTCCGGTGAGCTGATTGTAGCTGAGATCAAGGGTTTTGAGGTTTCGTAACTGGCCTAGAGTTGCCGGTATCCCGCCAGAGAGGAAGTTCCGGCTGATAGCGAGAAAGCGAAGGTCTTTTAATTGGGAGATTGATTGCGGGAGAGAACCCATGATTCGACCTGGAACAACAGAGAGTTCAGTCAGAGAAGAGAGCTTGCCAATGGCAGGGTCGAGTCGGCCTATTAGACCAGGAGACCCTGCACGAGGATCGCCCAAGTTGAGAGCGATCACCCGGTCTGATTCACAATACACTCCAGCGAAGTTGCAAGGATCAGAAGTGAAGTCCCATGAAGCAAAGAAGTTGGAACCAGGCATGTCGTCTAAGGATTTTCTAACGGACTGTAGAGCTAAGAAATCAAGTGGGTCTAAAATACAATGCACAAAAAACAATTTACATTGAAGAAGATAGACAACGAACAAAACGGAAAAGCATGATCTTAATGGGTGCATTGTCATTTGATCTCGGCGTGAAGAAGGAGAGATGCTGAGAGCAGTAGACGAAGGGGTATTATTATATAGAGAAGAGAGTGGAGGTGAGGTTTAGGGGTGATGATGAAAAAGCTTTCCGACTACCGATTTCTCGTGGGAAATGGCGTGAAAGCTTTAATGGCAAAACTATCAGCATAAAAAAAAGATCACAAGATTTAGAAAGAGAGAGAGGGGCATAAAGAATAAAAGAATCAAGAATGGCTGGCTTTGAAGAGAAGCAACAAGATTGATGAATCTTCTTCTCGTAGTTGTTCTTCTCTCTCAATGAGTACGCTTTTTCGTTCCTTTGGCTTCTCAGAGAAGATGAAAAATGTAATGACCTGCTGCTGCTAGTCTCTACTTGTTTTGTGCTCCGCTGCTGCTGCTGCTACGGCAACAACAAATGTTTTTTTTATTATTATTATCATTAATTGTCTCTTATTTTAGTTAATGTTGTTGTTTTTTTGTTTTTTTATGGGGTTTAGGCTCGGGTTTAAACGGTTGTCCGAGCCTACATGGGGAGACAAAGTCACCAGGTTTGGAAAAGGGTGGTTCGGACGGATATCACGTGACAGAGAGGTTGATCCATCCAGGAAAAGAAACGAAAAGAAGCGAGCAAGTGAATGCCTTTTACGTTAGAGTGCACAAGGGTGGCATGCAATAAATATCACCGATATGGACCAGTCGACACGTCATCTGGGACTTGCGGAAGTAAATAAAACGAAGGTGCCCCTCTAAAGAACCAGGAACAAGCGTGGCCTGCGTGAGGAGGTGGCTGCCAGCTGTAAGATGTCCATCATCTGCTTGTCCTTTTGTATACCATCGACTCCATTCTATTCTCAAGTAATTAATAAAAACCTAAAGCTGTGGGAAAATACGATTCCACTTCACTAAGAACTAAACTGTTTATCACAGGTAATTGGATGTTTTCTCAAGATTTATTAATTATTTTAGAATTTATAATAAACCACTTGGTTTTTTAAAAAAATTCATATTATAATTATTTAATTACTCTTGAAAAATAATTGGCGCATGTGTGAAATATGTCAATGAATAAGTCATCCTATCATGTTTAAACAGTAAATGCAGTGTTTTAAAACAAAAAACATTCATTGGTGTTTTTCAATTTGTTACGGTGAGATCTACCTTCTTGAGCAACACATGAGATAATTCTTTATGATTTGATATTGATTTATTTTTTTTTCTCTTTCCTCTATTTTTTTGCCTGACCTTCTAGAATTTTAAAATAATCATTCAATTTGTTTTTCATTATGATTTAACCCTTATTTTTTCGATTGATATTTTTTATTTTAATTGTTTTATAGATTTAGAATTTGTTTTCAATTTCATTCTTCTTTGATTTTTTAATTTGTCAAATTTGGTTCTTATTCTTTTAATTGCTTTCAATTGAAAAAAATTTATTTTAACTTTTTTATATAATTAGGACTTATTTTCAATTTTATTCTCTCTTATTTTTTAAATATGTAAAATTTGATTCTCCTTATTTTGATTGTGGTTTATCTTATTTTAGATCATTTTTAAATTTATTTTTTTTTACAATTTCATCCTCCATTTTTTATTGCTTTTTTTTTTACTTTGACAAGTATTTTCAATTGATATTTTTATTTATTTTATCATTTAACATTAAATTGAACTTCTTTATTGAGTTGAGTCTACAATTAAGCGGGTTGCGGAGTTTGGAGACTAACCCATGTTTAGGAGATTCATCTAGGTTCATTTGTTTTTTTTCTTTCTCTTGTCAAGTCCATGCTTTGGTTTTTAATTAAATTAAATCAAATTGTTAAATATATGCATGTTATGCTCACTTCATAATATTTTAGTTTGATTGGATATAGCTTTTTTTGTTTTTTTTTAATTGAATGTTTTATTTATTTATTTTTAGGCTTTAATATTTGGTTGGTTAAAATTAGGCTCTTTATTTTGTTTTGGTTTGGGTTCCATAAGTTTATTACGGTCTCATGTCCTAGAATATGAATTTTACGAGTTAACCATAATTGACCTGAGTTGAGCCAACGTGTCATTATCTCCATATTTTTTAAAACAATATGTTGCAATCTAAATATTTTAAAAGTATTTCATAAAGTATGCATCAAAATTTTCACTTCCTAACGCATTTATAATTGTTTTAAAGTTAGAAAAAAAATCATTTGATATACGGTGTAGTGCGTGCTAACTTCGAAGGTTGTTCACTTGAATGTGCAGGTAGGTGGGTTATCTTTCTTAAATTTTTTAGTTTAAATTAGATTTGTTACCCGTACTCTAACGTAGACCAGATAATTTTTTTTATGTAAAAGAAGAATAAAGCCTTCATAATTGTTTTAAAGCTAGAAAAAAAATCATTTGACCTACGGTGTAGTGCATGCTAACTCCGAAGGTTGTTCACTTGAATATGCAGGTAGGCAGGTTATCTTTCTTAATTTTTTTAGTTTGAATTAGATTTGTTACCCGCACTCTGACGTAGCTGGATAATGTTTTTTTCAATTTAAAAAAAAGAATAATGCCTTTATAATTGTTTTAAAGCTAGAAAAAAAATCATTTGATGTATGATGTAGTGCGTGCTAATTTCAAAGGTTGTTCACTTGAATATGCAGGTAGGTGAGTTATCTTTTTTAATTTTTTTAGTTTGAATTAGATTTGTTACTTGCGCTCTGACGTGGGCTGGATAATGTTTTTTTCGATGTAAAAAAAGAAAGTTAGGATAAAAAAATCAAAGAATCGAGTTATTGATTTGACTTGTAATTTAATAATATAAACTAAAAAAATAAAACAACAATAAATAAACTAAAAAAATAAAACAACAATAAATAAACTAAAAAAATAACAATGAAAAAAAGTAAAAGGAATCAAACTTGAGACCATCTAGATTATCAAACAACCCAATGTTGAAAGGTGAAACTGTAAAAAAAATAAAAATAAAAATAAAAAACAACAAAAAAAGTTATTTTAAATTGGGTGAACTTGCAAACTTTATGACCATGAGCATAAGATTGAGATAAAATCAAAATAATCAATAAAAAAAATAAAAAAAATCAACTCGCTTTAACCTTTAAAATATTTAAATAATATAAACAATATATATATATATATATATAAAGAAATAACAATGAAAAAAAGGAAAAAGAATCATACTTAAAACTATTTAGAAGGTGAAATTATAAATAAAAAAAATAATGAAAAAAACCCCTTTAAACTGGGTGAACTTGCAAACTTTATGGTTATGGATTGAGATAAAATCAAAATAATTAATTAAAAAAAGAAAAAAAATTAACTCGCATTACTGAAATATTTAAATAATATAAATAAAAAAATACAACAACAATGAAAAAAAAGAAAAAAAATATACTTAAAATTACCTGGATTATCAAACTACTCAATATTAAATGGTAAATTGTAAAAAAAATAATTTTAAAAAATAAAAAAAACTTTTAATCTAGGTGAACTTGCAAACTTTGTGACTATAAACATAAATTTAAGATAAAATCAAAATGATCAATTTAAAAAAAATTCAACTTATATTAATCTTTTAAAACCGACGATTCTGTTCATAAACTAGGAACTCACCTTATAAAATACGAACAAACTTTTTACCGAAGCCAACTTCGTACGACAACAATCTTTTTACTTTTGACAGTGCAGCAATCTTTTACTTTTGAGAGACGCGAACGAGATACTTGATAGTTTTATAGTTTTTTTTTTAAAATATTTTTTATTTAAAAATAATATAAAATTTGATCAAATTAAATTGTGTTAATATTTAAAAATTAGTAATCCAAATTACAAGATTACGATTAACCTGTCGATGAAAAATATAAAAAAATAATGAAATAAAATTTTTATTCACAAAAAAATAAATAAATAACAATCAAATCAATGAAGATAAAATATATATAAAAAATAAAAGAATATAATTAGGGATTAAATTGAAAAAAAATTAAAAAATAATAAAAATTAAAAATTAAAAAAATCAAAATCAAAATCAGATACAAAAATAAAATAAAATAAAATATTAATGGATAATATTGAAAACAAAATCAAAGATAAAAAACAATAATTAAAAGAATGAATATCAAATTAAATAAAAAAAATTAAATATTAAGAGATAAAATTATAAAAACTTTAAAAATAATAAAAACCAACACAAATAACAATGAAATAATAAAAAACTAAAATTAAAATAAATACAAACTAAAAAAAACAATTGAATTCAAGAAGATGTGGTGCGAGTCCCTGGGGTAAGAGAGAGAAAAGAGGTGGGAGAAAAACAAAAAAGCTCAGTGTCACCAAACCACTGCGAAGTGCGAACTGAACTACATGCTACACCTCATCGGCTGCGCCGTCGCATGACATTTTAGAAGAAGCAACAGTTGACCTTTTTTAGACGTTAGACATATCAGTGCAATATGGTTGCCTCTACAGTAAACCATCGAGCACCCTTAGTTTTTTTTTTTGATAATTTTAATATCAGTATTTAAGAACTTATTTATTTTTAATGTATCAAATGGACATGGACCATATATCTTTAAAATCATTTAGAAAAAGATACTTTAATTTATATTATCTGTAACATATTTTCTCAAGTAAAAGTTATTTGGGCTTAAAACTTGCACAAGTCCACATTACTTTATGTTTAATTGTTATCAAATAAATAAGGATGATGAGATTCGAACTTGTTACCACTTGGTCATCAAGTATCTGATACTATATCAAAAAATCATTTCAACATAATAACTTAACCTGTTAGATAAAATCTCAATATAAAAATTATATTATTCTCTAATAAAATTCTACAAAATTATCACATAACTAGCCAATAGCTCATAGAGCTGCGTTGCTTTTTTAATTATTATTATTATTACTATTATTATTAAGGTCCATTTATATAAGTATTGCAAGATACTACATCTGGTTATTCGTGTAGGTATTGTTATGAACACGTTAGCTGTTTTTGTTTTTTTTTTTTTTTCTGGTATCATTTTAGTTATAGATGAACTCTCTGCATGGTCTATGGATTAGAAGCTCCTTTTCAAAACTCTATTGTGTAGAAAACCGAGAAAAGAAGACAAAAATAGAACGTTAATATATATTCATAGATTACAATATATATATGATATCAAGAGATGTTTTCTTACCTTAGGGCCTAAGCCAACTTCGTACAACAGCAATCTTGTTACTTTTGAGACGGTACAGCAATCTTTTTTACTTTTGACTTTTGAGACTGTAAACAATCTTTTATTAGAAGATTAAGAGACACGCTAAAGGGTGTTTAAGAATTTTTTTAAAAATATTTTTTTTATTTAAAAATATATTTAAATAATATTATAAAAAATAAAAATGAAATAAAAATAAAAAATAATACTTAAAACCATCTAATTATTCAATATTAAATGGTAAAATTATATAAAAATATAATTTTTTAAAAAAACTCTTTTAAATTGAGTGATCTTATAAACTTTGTGACCATATATAAGATTGATATAAAATTAAAATAAATAAATTAATTCCGGTTAATCTTTAAAATTGGTGATTCTATTCCTAAATCAGAAGCTAACCAACCTTTTTTCTTTACCCATCTTCTTTGTTTTTGTGTTTTAAAAGTATTTTTAGAAAAAATTAAATTTTTATTTATTTTTTCTTTACTTTAAATTAATAATTTTTGGTATTTTTTTTAATTATTTTAATATATTAATATCAAAAATAATTTTTTAAAATTAAAAAATATTATAATATATTTTTAAATAAAAAATACTTTAAAATACAAGTGTTATATTATCCAATAATATCTTTTGACTTCTGCAGCCAAAGCCAACTTCATATAACAACAATCTTTTTACTTTTGAGACAGTACAACAATCTTTTTTACTTTTGATACAGTATACAAAGATAATTCTGAAGGGGTATTTCAGAATTTATAGTTATTTTTTATTTAAAAATATATAAAAATATTTTTTTATTTTATAAAAAATATTTTTAATATTAAAATAATTTAAAACATGATGAAATGACAGTTGCATGATTCTGGCAAAGACCGCATTAATATAAAACAAACTTAAAGGGAATGATACCTCGACAAGACAACAATTAAATTGAACAGAAATTTTTTTTGGAGATTTCAGTGCTCTGATCACTGATTTGGAATTCTTTCAAAATCATTATGAAAAAAATTAATGATAATTATTTTTTTAAATATTTTTTATTTTAAAAATATATCTAAATTAATCGGTCCATAAAAGAGGCAAATTTACGAACCAATAGCATTAAATTACATAATGACCTGAATGGGATAAGCCTTGTCTAGTAACTAATCTTATTTCTTTTTATCAAGGGACTGGATCTAAATTGAGCATTTTCAATCAAAATTAAGACATAAATCTCAGCTTTAATTTCTTTTTTATTTATAGTCTTTAATTTGTTGCTTCTTCCATACACGACTTGGTTCTTTTCTAGGTTAAAATCTTCGTATAAGGGTTTGTTTGACAGTGTGGTTGCGGTTACTTTTCAAATAATTTTTCTTGTCAAAATATATGCTAATGATATTTTTTATTTTTTTAAAATTATTTTTGACATCACCACATCAAAATGATTTGAAAACACTAAAAACATATTAATTTGAAGTTAATAAAAAATAAAAAATTTTATAATTTTATCAAAAATATTTTTAAAACACAAAAACAAACAGCTCTAAAACAGTTAAACTCACGTACAGACAGCTGATCACTGTCTTACATCCTTGGAGCCGAAGGAAGAAAGAGAGACGAGCACGTCATTCCATGAAAAACCATATTAATTAAACGCTGCATCGATCAAATTAAGAGCACAGCCCGAAATAAGCTGGTGATAAAATATGTACTGGAAAAAAGAATATTGTCTTCACAGCTTCATTTTATTATTATTTTAGTGTGTTAATATAAAAATAATTGTTAAATAATAATAAAATATTATTTTAATATATTTTTCAATAAATAATACTTTAGCGCTGTTCTCCGACACACAGTACATGGATATTATGATTAATTTAATTTGGAGAAGATTTTGTCTTTTCTCGTTCAAGAACTTGTCGAATAAGATTTCTGTTTTCTTCTGGCAATTAATGGTAAAGTCGTCCTAGAAAGGCAGGAAAAAAAAAGAAAAAAGAAAAAAGAAAAAGAAAAGGTGGGACAACTGACAATACTAATGGCATACATGCAGTGGTGTACATGACAACTGTAGATGAAGCTGGGAAGAACTCAGTCCACAGGTCAAAAAGAGAGAAAAGCTTGGAAGGAGTCCTCGCGGGGAATATAATTAATGCAGAGATAATCGCTATCAAGTTTATTATTACTATAACTATGATTATAATTGTAAAATATATTAATAGAGGAAGGCAGTTGGCGTTTCTGTACACCGATAGACACAGTGGATGGTATCAAAGGGTAACCGAGCCTAGCAGATTTTCATCTTGATCCATGGAGTTTTCACTTTCTTTTACTTTGCTCCTTGAAGTTTTATATTTTTCATGTTTCAGTCCTTGAAAGAAAAAGCGGAAAGAGAGATTTTGAACGATCACATTATAACTATTAAAAAAATAAATCTTGATGCCGATAAGTTTGTTTTTAAAATGAAAATTTAATAGTAGTTATTTTTTTTTAATTATATATATATAAAAAACACATCCGAGTCTATAATTTTTTTCTATATGGTTTATTTTTAAATTTTTAGGGTGATTAAAAGGTCTTTTGAGTTTGAAATTGAGGTAATTGAAATTTCTAGGATATTTTTAGGAAATTTTTAAGTGACAAGAAGTTAAAAATTATGTTTCAAATGTTCAAAAAATCGAACCTCACTTTTTCCGGTTACCCTCCATAGAATTGCCCTTGAGAACGGAATGATGACTTTTGATAACTTTCTCTCTCCTCGATATGTTTGAATAAATCTCTCTCCTTTCTCTAATTTAAGGATTTAAATGTAAATAAAATAAAGTTTAAGACCAAAACTTTAAATTGTTAAGCTAAATGGATCAAAAATAAAATCAATACAAATATTTTGGCAAAAATTTGTCAAAAGGCATGTCTTTGAACAATAAACCCAGAAAAACCCTTTTGTTAGATTTGATCTTTGATTTGTTTTTTCCGCAAGCAACAAGACTAATTTGTTTTTATAAAATAAAGCAGCAATTTTATATTAGGATATTTTCTTAACATTGAAATAACCTCATTAAAAATAAATTACAATAAATTATAAAATTTAATTTCAAACTAATATATTTTGAAAGGATAAATTTAAAAATAATAACCTCTTATAGTTTTTTTTTTAAAAAAAAACTGAAATCAAAACACATAGAAGAGAACATGGTATCCGACTTGTACAAAAATTTATGATTTAATCCTTAGGAGCAAGCTCCTACGTGCCATTATCGTCATTACTTATCATTACTCTCTCGTTATGCCTAAATAACAAGCAAAGTGCACCAATGAAGTGGTAGTAGCTAGGGCTTGTCTAGGCAGCCCAGCGACCCGAGCCTCTCACAACGGGGTCCACAGTGTTAAATTTGCATGGGGATGTGTGAGGGCGATGGCACCAAACCCAACTACCCAAAATACCCACTCCTCTGTAATCATATGCATGTGTGGTAGTCTTTGATATTTCCCATTATGGAGGCTTGAGGAGTTAGCTTTTGGATTTGCATTCTTGCTTCCACTATCAGCATGCTAGAGTCACGTATCCTGGGCTGCGCTGTCTTTGTCCTCCAGCCACGCAACCCTCATCTTTCCCACCCTTCTTCTTCTTCCTCCTTTTCATGTCTTTTTTACGTGCATGATCAGCTGTGATCCTTGGTATCCATGAATGCTGAACTATCTCCATGCCAAATGCATGCAGAACTAGCCAAATTCGAAGAAGAAATGACAGTACTTGGCATACCATGAAGAAATCAGGCAGAAATTAATGAAATCATGCTACTCATTACTAATTAGGAACCTGCTCAGATGATCAGTTTTTTCCCTCTTAATTGTGATGTGATTAAACTTATGATCAGTCCTGAATCTTTCAGAGGCGATCTCCAGCGTATGTAAAAGACAATGATGAGGATGGGCATCGGGGCTTCAAGGCAATATCACCACTGATCTCTTTTATTAATTCTACGCAAAGGCACATAAAGAACAATCAACTCCCACATCCATACATGTCTTTCCTTTGCCTGCAAAACGAGCTACAACTGCCCAAAGTCACCGCTTTAAATTAAGAGGTTGAGAATTCCAATTAATTTTCACTCCATGCTAGAGAGGAATGATGATCTTTTTTAAAAATATTATTTTGGTTGATTTTCGAGTAAAATATATTTAAAAAACAATTATTATAATAATTCTAAACACCATCTAAAAGATCTCGAGTCATGTTTTCCGAAGAATTGAACACGGTCGATTTTTACTCCCTCGGCTAGAAGCTAAAGAGAGTCATTTGTGACCTTCCAATTCCCACTTGGATCTGGCAAGTGATTGCTTGCTCCTGGTCCTCCAGTTATACTCTATAGATATATGTAATGCATATGATAAAGATTTTCCAGTAATTGAGAAGAAACTCAAACTCAAAGGACGTGTTTGCCCCTCGATATCAATCGAGTCACTGGAAAAAATCATTGTAACACACATGATGACAGGTGTGTGTATACTTTCAGCTACTTTTTTTAGTTTTTTTTTTTAAGAGAACAGCACAGGCATATATATATATATATATATATATATATATATATATATATATATATATGAAATACTAATTAAGTTAAAGATTAAAAATTAAATAAAAAAATAACAAAATTAAAGGTCTTATTCGGATCTCGAGTTGTTACAGTGAACTAAAGTTTTGAGACTCGGGTCATCTAAAATCCCTTGAAAAAATATAAACCTGATCCAGTAATCAAATAAAATATTATGATATGAGCATGTTTTTTCTTATAAAATTCAATGTTTAGATAATGTAAGTTTGTTTTAACTGAATAAAAAAAACCAATGACTTGGGTTATAGTCCTAATCGGATTAAATAAATTTATTTTATTTTAATTAGATAAAAGAGAAATAGATAATGATAGTAAACTGATAATTATTTAAAAAATAATCACATAACTTTAAGAAAAAGACTTAAATGCATAAAATCAGATAAAAAAACTAACGAGATAGTACAATAGACATATAACCTAAAACAAAAAAAAATCATTTCTAACAACATTTCAATCATCATGTAATCATCAGCCCAGTGGTACTATGCTCTGAAAGGATAGTTTTTCCACGGAAACATTATTTCTTCATAGAAATTCATCTTCTACATTGCATTCGATGGCTTCCACATTTTTAGACTACACTGATTTTCTAAAGCATGATGTGCCTAGAGACAACAAGAAGACTACCATTCTAGTCAGATAAATGCAAATTTAAACCTCTGAAAAACAAACGAAACATACACTTTGCAGCATCAGATGTAGAATCCTCATTCACAGCTACTCCACACACAAATTCTCAAGTCAAAGCTGCTTGAACTCAGTCTAGGTCTAAAGACAAAATGAATATCTGAACCATCAACCTGCACCTTCCTGCTCCTGTCAAAAGGAAGTAGGGTTTTGACAATACCTATTGCATCGCAGGAATTGATCCTCCAGCAGCGACTATCTGTTGCTCAAGCTACAAAGTCCAACAAAGGGGAGTAAAAATGAATACCAACATTAATATACTAAAAGCACTGTTATTAAAATATATTCAGATATTGAACAAGCAAGCTGTTTTTGAGTTTCTTGATCACCAAAAAGACAAAAAGATAGTAAAGGAAACTCTTCCCGCAATTCTTCTTTACAACACAAGATCAGGAACAGGAAGTTAAATCAAATGAAGCAACGGACAGCAACGATGCTGTTGAAACAGATGAAGCAATTTTTTTCAAGGCACGTAGAGCAATGAGCTTATCTTCTGTCATATAAACGGATGAAATAGATGGTGGGAATGCTTTATTTGATTATCAAATACCTCCTAGGAAACTAAAAACTACCTTAAACTTACCTTGAATAAAGCTTGAAGATTGTTCTTCAGTTGAATGCACTCATGATTCACTTGTTGGAGACATCTCACACACCTGCACCGACAATTTTTTAATCCATCAAAATCACCTACAACCATCGTAGACTTGAATAAAAGCACACGACTGGATTATTCATATGCAAGAAGATCCAGATGACCATTCTTAATATCACAGATGTGAATCAGACTCCAGTCACAAATGCTCAGACACTTTGACAGATTGATAATGTAATTTCAATCTATAAAAAAAGCCATATAAGATTAAACCAATTAATTAGCATAAATAAATAACGACAGTTTTTACATCCCCTAGCTTCCATCTAAGATTAACAATTGAGAGGACCAGACTAGGATACCCATCCATCATGATCGAGTGAAATTTAAATTAAAGAAATAAGTTTAATTTGATTTTTTCACCTAAATCTTATGTGATCTCCAATAAATCAGCATACTTAGTCAAGGGTTTTATAATAGAGAAACTTCCAAGCGCTGTTGGCTAGCGTTAAAAGGACATGCAATATAAGGGAGAAGAGAAGCTTACCCGTCACGGTTTTGGCCTTCACAGTAAGTCTTGAAGGCAATGCAGACATTTTGAATTCTTGCTGCACCAATGCTGTTAACCATACAAAGGAATACTGTAAGCAAAACAAATAATAAAAGAAAAAAGTGACACAAGTTTCGAAAAATCCCTGGGAATGTATTAGACTATCACTAACATTGTTGCAGCAAATGGATTCAATAAACATCTGTATGCGATCCTAGAAATGACTAGAGCACGAATTAGCAATCAACGATCCAATCGGGAAATGAGTTTGAAAGTTACCTAGAACTACTACCCTTCAATTGATGAACATGAGAATCTACCTGCTTGAAATCTACAATCTGCTGTTCTCTGAACGTAAAAGAAATAACCCAAATAAGCAATTTTGGAATCAAACTTGGTAGATATATAAGAAATCCAAGAAACTAAAGACAATAAAGGTTATGGGACACCGCACTCACAAAGCTTTGGCCATATTGTTAACGAGCTTCTCACAATCTTCAAAGAAAAGAGACACCACTTCCACCACAAAACCAGGACTGCTCTCATCTTGCAGCTTCTGCAACTGAGTAAACTGATCGTCCACAAAACCCTTCTCAAAACCAAAAACACCCATTATTTTAAAAACAAAATATCACCCAAGAAGCTTATTCTACCAAAGCTCAAGCTTAATCGATTTTGTATTCTAAAAAAATTAAAAACAAAACAAAAATGAGTTCTTTTTTGTATCCTATTTATGATTTTCCCAGCGACATTCTCCATAGAAATAACAGACAGGATGTTTAGAAAGGAACAATCAACCATCCTATTAAAAAATCCAACGAAACAGAAAGAGAGATGTCTATACTGACCTCTCGGTAGAGAAAAGCTGAGAAATCAGCAATCTGTCCCCGCAACTGACTGAGAAGATCCATGGATTTGGGTTTTCAAAGAGTAAAATGTTTACAGGGACTGGGAGTAGTTGACAATACTAACATCAATCAATCAAACAGGATTCTTTTCCGGCTTCGCCTTAAATAGTCAAGTACATATGACTTTTAGGAAATGCTCAGGTTTCCAGGAAACTCCCTAATGAGTTGCCGAAAACTGAGAGAGAAGCAGGATTCTCCAAGTGGACGAGCCATTCAATTATTCACTGTTTTTGGCCTTTTCTTTTCTCTCTTCCTCTTCTTTCTGTGATAGTACCTGGTGCATAAAAGATTGGATTCCATGGAAGAAAAAAAAATCTTATCTTTGCACTACCAGCTCATGGTCGGCTCAATCCAGGTGAGGTGTTGTCCACTTTGGCCACTAATTTTATAGTTTTTTCCCAACTCCCACGAAAGCACTTCATGAGTTTGTGACTTTGACAGTCCTTGTAAGCCTAAGACCATTTTAGTACTCATCCGATGTAAGATCGTGCCTAAAATTAACATCAGAATCGTTTGATTCTTGATTTCATCCACAACCAAATCATGGTATCAATTTTGTTCTATAAATCTATAAAATATTATGTTATTTCTCTAAGTTATGTTACGAGTCGAACTAAAATTTCTTGAATATAAAAATAAACCAAGATAAATAAATAAATAAATCCAAGTATATGGATAGAAAATAAAACTGGAAAACTAGTGATAAATTGATAATATAGTTTGATAATATTTTTTTTATTTTAAAAAAATCAGTATGTAACATTTTAAAAGATTATCCCAGCTCATTTTATAATCAATATTGTTCGATAATAAATCTTTATTTTCATCCAGAATATCAAATGAATTTTTTATATATGAAGTTATTTGAAATTAATGATGAGATTTTGTATCTCTGATAAGATAATATATTAAAACGAAATTTTCTAACCAATTCCTTAACTAAAGAACCCCTTTTCTTTTTGTAAGTCTATGCCTTGATTCAACGATCCCAGTTCCATTCCAACATTAAACCCAGCGAGAGGTAATTGCTGAGGATTGTAAGTTTTCCTGAGGATTGTAATTAACAATTCTTTGACGGCCTGTTTGCATGGCTTCTCTTCAGGCGATTCAATTTCTCTTCCACAAAAACTGACATCAATCACGAAATTGTTCTTCTTGTAATAGGTGATTTGAGAGGTAGCATCCGCCCCTGACCGTGCATGGTATGGTTTTTACTTGACTTGCAAATCAAATTTCTGCGAGTAGTTGGAAAAACGAGGAAGATGAATTTTTAAGCTTTAAAACCAATTTTTCAATTATTTTTACCTCAAAACATCACAGAGAAGAAAGTAAACCCTTTTTATCCTAAAACAATTTAAAAAACAAACTCAATTCAAAACCCAAAAACTCACAAGGTTTGATCTAATTTTTAGGCAATATTAAACCTAAAAAACACCATCATCGAAAGGAACCATTAAACATAAAAATTAATCATTTTCATGGTCACAATCAACTCCAATAAAAAAAATTTCTTTCCAACTAGAATTTTATGACTCGTCCAAACCATGAAATAATAAAACAAATAATTAGGGGTGAGAAAAAACCCGAAAAACCTATTAAACTGAAAAAATAAGAAAAAAAACCAAAAAAATAGAATTGTGAAAAAAAACATATTAGAATTTTAAAAAAACCGACCGGTTCGGTTTTGGTTTTATAAACCTGAAACTGAAAAAACCAAATCGAACTCAAACTGATTTTTCATTGATTAACTATAGTTTTGTATTAATTAATGGTATTAGCATATACTTTTCCTAATGTTTTTTCTTTAAGTGGTAACCATTATAATAACTTTGGTGTTTTAAACAAGAGAAGTGTATAAATCAAGAAAATTGACCATCAACGACGTCAACATGAGAGTTACCAAGGAAAGATGGCAAAGAATTCATAGTAAGGCCTGTTTGTTTCTGCGTTTTAAAAGCGTTTTTGACAAAATTTGAAATTTTTTTATTTTTTTATTAACTTCAAATTAATATATTTTTAGTGTTTTCAAATCATTTTGATGTGCTGATGTCAAAAATGATTTTTAAAAAATAAAAAAACATCATTGGCATGCATTTTGGCATGAAAAGCTATTTGAAAAGCAACTGCAACCACACTGCCAAACAAACCCTAAGTAACAGAAATAGATGCACAAAATTGTTTGTAGTAAGGAAATATTTGTTTTTCTTTTTTTTTAAAAAAAAGAAGATCTTTGGCAACATCCAAGGTCATTTATTAAGAATTTATTCTTCGAGGAATTGAAGAGGTTAGCAATGGACATCATGATTGGAAGGTATATTATTGGCTCCCTCCAAATTTACCATTAATTTCACTCTTTTAGTGGCAATCCAATACAAGAAAGAAAGTCTAAGAGTTGCACATAAGGAAGTAGAAAAAACAATACAACAACAATGAATAACTCATTTTCTCACATAATTTATTATGCAAAGTATCAAATTAAAATAGTATTTGAGAACACGATTAAAACTATATATTTTAATTTTTTAAAAAAAAAATTATTTAAAATTATTTTTTTTATAGTTTTTAATTGTTTTGATATGTTAATATCAAATTTTTTAAATAAAAAAATTATTTTGATAAAATGTAATTATTACTACACTTATGAACACCCCTAAAAAAAAACTTATTGAAATAGAAAGAAAAGATAATCATTGTTGTAGGAGAAACGTAATGACCTTACACGATATGGAGAGACTTAAAACTTTATTTGACACCAATCCTTAAAAAAAACAAAACAAAACAAGACTATAGAGAAAGAGAAGGGCTGCGACAAGGAAATGATTTTGTATTGAAATAGTAAAGAAAAATAATTTCAGGAGAATTAATAAGCATTTCAAGGATTGTAAGTGTTTGTTTGGTATTTTAATAGATTTTATAGATGTGATTTAAATAAAATTATAAATTATAAGTTTTGCTCAACGAGAAAAATTTTAATAAAATCTATACAAAACTATAATTTATATTGATTAAGTAAATATTTTTAAAATTATAATTAAAATATAATATAATTTCAAATATATCACATCACATTCTCAAACGGTCAATAAAATTTATGAGTAGGGGAAGAGGGGATTATAATTGGAAAGTAGCGTTTCACCTTTTTTCATTTTGCTTACCTTTTAACACATTATTGCTCATTAATGCCCTTTTAAGAAACTCAACCAATCAAGTTCATCAGCACCCTATTTTTAGCAAAGATAACCACTATAATTAATTTTTAAAAAATGTAACTGATAAAATTAAATATTGCGCATAATCATTGATATTACTGCATGTATTATTGAAATAACACATTAAAAGCTAAAAAAAAAAGTGACGATATGGTGTTGAGAGCCATGGCATTGCTAAAAACAGAGTATTTTGGGTCGCACTTATCAATGATTACTGCTCTGGTGGACTGAATCCCTTGGTGATCTTGCTTGGGCTACTAAACCCAATTAGCCTGTTTGTTCTCTAATGGCCATATTGTACCGAATGACTTTTTTTATTTTTTCCCAGTGTATCTTATTCCAGTGTAACGCAGACAAACGAAACTATACTGGTAGGATAGGGAGCTCAAACCCAAATCTGATCCTAGTAGTAAACTTCACCATGGTCCCCAAGCTAGCACCTTCCATGAATTTATGAGTCTCCATCTGCAAAATGTATACAGAGAGGGGAAAAACACTAGGGAAGAACCTGTCAGATGCACGGAAAGACTAATTAATTTGAAGGGCTTCCAAAAATCAGGAGGGCTCAAGCTCAGAATAGTGAATAACAGAAGAAAGCGTGTATGCAATTGGGAAACAGAGTTGGAACCCTATACTCATGATTCTTTTATATACATGTCGTTAAGTTCTAGGACTCTACCCTGTGCATATAAGTTGGAAAACAATGGCATCCTTTTCCTTTTGTTCCAAAACATTCTCTCTTGATGTTTCCCATTTATGTACACAAGTTTAGAAACATCGTCTTTCGTTTGTTTCATGAGCTCCCTCTTCTTCTTTTTCCACCTCTGATATGCTGTTTAGCTGCTCTCACTCTGATTTCACATGTGAGCATGGGTTGGTACAAAATTTGGCAATACCATCTCCTTGTTTTCACAGAAAACGTATGAAATCTGAGGTTCAAATACCCAAGTGGCCAAGACTTGCTTCATCAGAACTGCCGAAAGAGACACGGAAATGGTGATTGATCTCAAAACCCAAATCAACCTGTCAGGTCAATTGACATGCCTGTTCTTGGGCGAGTTGTACTCCTCTGCACCAAGGAGTTTTTCATTAAGAAAAGCTTTTCGAAAAAATGGCAATCGGATTTTTTTCATACACTTCAAGCAGCTAAGGTTACCATTCAGAATCTGGACAACCTGCAATCCAAGTTCAAAGGCAAATCAACATATTTTTTAGTCATCTTATGCAAGCGGTTCAATTCTAGACTTCGGAACACAAAGTTAATATAGCCTCCAAGAAAGTGCTTCATCATAATAAGTTTGAGACTGACAAAATATTTGAAAGACAAGATTTTTTACTTTTATACCATTTAAGTCCTATTTGGATGTTTATCTGACAGCCGGGGTTTAATAATTAGTAACTAATAGGGATAGTAACATATGATCTTGACTTTCTAGTAAGATGACACACCTGAATCATGTGAGGCCGCCGTATCGAAGATTGTTGTATGCATAAAGAAGCAGCCAAGAGCACAAGATTCATTTGTCGAGCATTATAATCATCAACAAGAGCAGGATCAACTAGCTCTCCAATCTCATTGTTCTTGAGTAACGGTTTTGCCTAGAAAATAAAATCAACCAATTCATAATTAGCACCCTCTCAGTGCATTGCTGTAGTTGTTCTTTCCGAGTACTTGCCTGCATACAAGCAAGAAAAGGTATATGAAAATCATACCCACAATACAAGGCTTTGCTGCGAGTAATCCAGAGCTCGCCGTCCTGTGACTAGTTCCAACAGCAGTACACCGAAGGCAAAAACATCAGTTTTCTCGTCTACTATTCCATGCATCAAGTATTCCGGAGCAAGATAACTGTGACAGGCAGAAATTGAAGTAATAACTTCAAACAGTCAAATATATATTGAATAGAAACAGTAGAAAAAGGAAAAAGTCTTAGCTTTACAAACCCGAATGTGCCTTCAAATTTG
This sequence comes from Populus nigra, assembly GCF_951802175.1. Classification (NCBI taxonomy): domain Eukaryota; kingdom Viridiplantae; phylum Streptophyta; class Magnoliopsida; order Malpighiales; family Salicaceae; genus Populus; species Populus nigra. The sequence continues at coordinate 39,705,812 of NC_084853.1, read as the reverse complement.
GAAACAGTGTGGTGAGTCCAATGCTCCGGTAGCCACTTTGCAAGACCAAAATCACAAATCTGAAAAAAAATTAGTTAGGTTGTTTCTTTTTCGCTGACAAACACAATTTGTTATCCATCTAGAAAGGAAATCAAGAAAAATAAACAGAATCTGCTGCTTGATACCTGAGGCTCAAAGTCCTCTGTAAGCAAAATGTTTGCAGCCTTAATATCTCTATGTATTATTCTTCTCTGGCAACCCTCGTGAAGATAGAGTAAACCATGAGCTGTCCCTAATGCAATCTTATACCTGATATGCCATGTCAATCTCTCTTTTGAACCTATAAAATTTAGCACTTGTTAGAAAACGAAAAGCATTTAAAAATGGAGAACTTGGCATTCATGAACTAACCATAAAGAACTGAAGCTAAGCTCCCATGTGGAGACAATTCAAGAACAAGGTGCATTCCTCCTTCAATTCCATAACCAATCAATTTAGCTGTATTGGGATGGTTCACATGGGCCATAATCCCCATCTCAGATAAAAAGTCCCCGATAATCTCATCAGTTGTTCCTCGTGTTAAACGCTTGATTGCAACAATTTTCCCATTTTGCAAACACCCTTTGTAAACTTCAGCATAACCGCCTTTTCCAATCAGATTTTCTACACAAAAGGAAAAAAAAACTAAAATCCTTAAAACAGTTTATTCTATTATAGAACAAAAACCTCCACATTTCTGAATATTAAGCCATGTTTAGAAGGGAAACAAGGACGAAGAAGAAGAAATGGAGCATCACAGAACAGAACACGAACCTTGGCTGAAATTGTTTGTCGCGGCTTGGAGCTCAGAGAGAGTGAAGTTGATCCTTGGAGACTTAAAATTGCTCGAATCAGAATTCGCAAAGAGATTCGTTATAATGTTTTCTCTCATGCTACTGCTCTTTCTCATAGAGAGCTTTAGGACACCGAGAGGATGCAATGTTGCTAAAGATTTCTTCGATCTACTTCTAAGCAACTTGACAAATCCATGCCACCGGAAGGCATGTTTTGAAACCTTTTGCGCAGCCTCAGCATCCGATGTGGGATCTTTTGAAGAACAACTCTCTGAGTCTTCACTCTTAAAGTAGTCTTCAAGAACTCCAACCGGAGAGCTTGCATCCTCCTTTTTCTCCATATATATATCTAAAACATGCGATAACTTAGTATATTGCAATAGAGAAATGTAGAATTGAGACGTGTAACGGTGGAGATGTTACCTGGACCACGAGGGGCAGAGACAGGGAAAACAGAGTATTGGGTTTGTGCTTTATCCACTAGTTAACAACAAACAGTTGATTTTAGCAAGTGCGCTCCTCTGTTTTCCCTGGTGAGAGCAAAGCATGAGAAGAAAGAGGGGGGGATAGAGGACATGAAAGGAAAACAGAGGCCTAGCGTAAGTGAAAAGAGAATGGCAACAAAAGAAGATATTTCATACCATAGGACAGCAGCCTATTACAACAGATAGATAGGTGACAGAAAAGCAATCCACCAGTGAAAACCTAAAACAAAGATGCTTCAACTAAAAACCAAAGATTTCCCCAGACAGAAAAGAGAAGAGGCTAGGAATAAAAGGAGTGCATGAATAAAAATATAAAAAATACTAGTTTAGCTCGTACAAGACATTTTTTTTTTGTTTTGTATCTAAGCAGTATATGAAAGTAGAAGAGAAGGCGAGAAGGAGAATCCGAATTTTATCAGAGAGATTCGCAGGCAACGTAGCATCAAAGCAGAGGAAGGACAGAGAGAGAGAGAGAGGGAGCTCTAGTTAAATTCGCAGTCACTCTTTAAAACATGTCGCCCCCAGATGGAGTTTTCTTTTCTTTTTTTTTTTTAAGCACCACAGTGTCTGAAAAAAAATTAAAATAAATAAATAAATAAAACGGGTTGATTAGAAATGCTGGTTCAACCGGCACCACCCATGGAACCATTTGTTTAAACCGATGGTACATGTAACGCATGCATCAGCATGTTTAAATTTTTTGTGGTGGTCACTTGTCCGCTAGAGCTCATAATTTTATTTTATTTTATTTTATTTTATTTTGCTGGTAATTCTAAGACACGCTACCATGTTTAAAATTTATGTGGTTTACACGTGTAATGTGTGTTGCCACCTTCACATTCAGCTCTAGACTCAGCTTTTTTTGTGTTTTATTGTTTTTCTCGTTGAATTTTTTTTAATAATTTTATTGGTGTTATTATAGAAGCTTGGATGTGTTTTTTTGGCTTTTCCTTTTTTTTCTCTCTCCTGATTTGTTCATTGTGTACCCATTCATTCTTCTTTCTTCTCTTGTCAAATTGCGTCTGCCCTCTCAATTCTTATATTTAGTTTAGTCTCATTATTATGATCTAAATAAGATTAAATGCCTTTATTTTTAGTTGTTTTATTTGAAAATAAATATTAAATTGATTAATTTCTAGTGAAATAATATCTAAAAAACTAACTTAAACTAAGCAGAGGATAAAAAAGTTTATTATAAGTTAAAATCATTAAAAACTAAAAATATCATAAGTATATCCATTCATAGATCCACTTGTCATTATATTATAGCAACCTTTTAAATATATATAAAAAATTAATCTAGAAAAGCCTTAGAATGTTGGATAGGAAAAAATGAACTAGGAAAAATAGCTGTTTTGAATAAAAAAAATAAACTAGAAAAGCATAATGGTAAGGAATATAAAAATATTTGTTTTTCTAAAAAACTCATGCATTAATTTTCTCGAGTTGAAGGAACTCATCCTCAATTTTAGTTTTTAATTGAAAATTATCCTTCATCAAGAACATCCTTTATGTATAGGCAATCTTATCACGGGTCCCCATAACCTTTATGCGGGTCACCGTATCATGGGTTCCTGACACAATATTTCTATATGAGTCACCTCATCGCGAGTCTCATTAGCAAGATTTTGAATTGTATTAATCGAGGCAAATGAAAACAACATATTAGTTCATGGATGTTTTTTTTCCAGGAAAACCTTCCTAAGTTATCTTCCAGCCATGATTGTTCTACAATACACAACAAAGCAAAATAATCATCAATGATTATTGGTCTCCAATATTAATTACGAGAGTAAAAAATAAAAGATTTGTTATAAGTCAAAACTTTTAAATATTAAAAATACTCATGAAATATTTAATTTTATTTATTAATACTTTCACTTGTCAAAAGACTGTCATAGCCCTTTATATATATATATATAAAACCCTAGAAAACTTATTCTAGAAAAAATACTTCTTTCGTATATATAAAAAAAAGGCCTAGAAAAGCATTCTAATAAAAAAATATTTATTTTTCTGAAAAATCCCATGCATCAAAAACACATTCAGACTTTAGGCTCGCTAGCATACTCTGACAAGTACCTTAAGCTTGACTCGACAGGAAAGGGATAGGCTTGGATATGAATAACACAACATCGAAAGTTTCTTTTGTTAAACTATCTGTACGCCTTTATTAGTTTTTTTATATATATATATAAATAAAAAAAACAGGGTAAAAAAAGGAACGAGTCATCATAGCATACGTAGCTTTGTTTTTTTTATATATAATATTACTAAAAAAATCTTAATAAAATAATTTTAACTATAATTTAAAAGAGTACTAGATTAAATTATAATTAATTTAAGTCGAGCTCTAGTATTATTTTTTTTCTTTTTCTTTCTTGATTATTGAATATTAAATTATATATTTTAGTCATTAAATTTTTATAAATTTATAAATTTATTTTTATCAGATTAATTAACTTGCAAGAAACATATATTTTGAAAATTAACTAAACAACCACCATTAAAAATAGGAGTTATATTTAAAATATAATATTTTCCGAATATTTTTTCTGTTATTCTTTCAAAAAAATTACCAAACTTTATTACATTTCAAAAAAGTTTTAAAAGAGGGAAGAAAAGGCAAATGCTTTCCTATCTAGTATGTGCGAGGATAAATATACATAGCCTTTATCTGATTCTTGTGATTCGCGAGAGGAAGTGACAGGCTAAGGTGAAATGGTCAGAGACGCTTCTTTTTGGTCTCCTCGGGGATGGGCTGCCGCCGCTGCTGCCGCTGCTGCTGCCTGGGATCATTGAAGCACGAGTTTGTTTTCTGTTTTTTAACTAGTAATTGCCATTTGGATTTTTATTATTGTTTCTACGAATATCATCATGAGAGAATCTTGGATTATCCACCACCGTTTTTTATAGCAACCGAATGACAATGCAAGCCATTTAAAATATATATATTTTTTAAAAATATTTTCATATTATTTTAATATACTATATCAAAAATAATATGAAAGTGTACTTTTCTCACACGTTGAGATCCTCTTCACGGGTAGAGCTGAACAAACAGGCCCTTGGCTACCACAACTTTTGGATATTTTGAGGTTTAGCTTTTTTCTCGAGTTATTGAAAAAAGAATGTTTAATAAAATTCTAAAACTTGTTTAGATGCAAAGGTAAAGAGTTATAAAATGGAGTTTTTAAGTATTTTGATATCATTTATTATAAAAAAAACGAAATTATAATTACAACAATTATAACTACTAAAACATCAGTTCAATATTCACATGAATAATAAATCAGATTAATATATTATTTTAATTTTTTTACAAGAAATTCACATTGCAGCTTAGTTGATTAAAGTACGCATAGCAAATCCAAGATCATGGATTTAAGTAGTAGTGGGCACAAATGTTTTTTATTTTTGTGTGCATTGAAGACCCGATATGTTGTCTCATCTTTTTTAAACTTTTTTTTTATTTAGACTCATATATTTATCAAAGTCATACCAGAATAACTCTCAAATGATTTAATTTAAAATCTAAACTAAACAAAGGAGCCCGATCATGATTTTACAAGTTTGAACCACTGTACCGAGTTTAATGACATACTCGTGATTTTTTTTAATTAGTCTTTTGGTTTTTTGTTGTTGTTGTTGTTGTTTTTTATTTTTATTTTTTTATCTCATCCTTTAATGCTGAATTTTTACTTAATTTTACCATTAAATATCGAGTTAATTATGAATCGATTTTCATATTTTTTATTAAGAAAAAAAATAAATAAAAAATTAATTCAGTTAATGAAATTCATAATCCAAATTGTAAGTTTTATAAGTTAATTGGAATGAACCTTATATGTTTTTTTAACCTTTTTAGTCAATAAAATCATTTTGTAACATCTTCTATATAATTTAATTTAAAAATCAAGCTAGCTAAATATTTAGATTAAAATTTTCAATCATTTTATCTAATCCAATAACACCAACCAAAAAAAAAACAAATTTCCTTACAGTCTTGGATTTTTTTTTTTTACATTGAAATTTTATTCTTGATATAACAGACAACAACGATAGCACGGTCATTAAAGTAGTTACAACCATAACAAGGCATAACTTTTTGAAACAGACTCCTGAGATTTGTCGACCCATGAAGAGCCAGCCAGCAACGTTACTGGCCAAAGATAGATGGATAACAAGTTAACCACTAGCATTAGGCCACCTCTCGTAGGTCAGAAGTTGAGAGGTGATTGCCGACACTTTCAGGAATCAGGACAAAGTAATGGACTGTTTATTTCTCCGTTTTAAAAATATTTTTGATAAAATTTAAAATTTTTTATTAACTTTAAATTAATATATTTTTAATATTTTCAAATCATTTTGATGGGCTGATGTTAAAAATAATTTTTAAAAAATAAAAAAACATCATTAGCATGCATTTTGACACGAAAAACTATTTGAAAAGTAACCGCAACCACACTGCCAAACTAATCTTAAGTGTTTGTTTGTTTGTTTTAAATAATGTATTTTTATTGTTAATTAATAATTTTTTAATATTTTTATATATTTTAATAATATAATGTTAAAAATAATTTTTTAAAAATAAAAAATATTATTTTAATAAATTTTCAAGTAAAAAACACCTTAAAAAGAAACCGATATACTTTTAAACACTTCATACACCGTCATTACATCATGGTTGTTTGATGGGAATCATTCGGATGTCATTACATTAGATATTATTTATTGCATATTGATGGCATGATAACTTGCGGTCCTAAATCTAAGATTTGTGATCTCAACAACAAGAATGTATAATATAATGTATTAAAGGCTCTTACCATTTATCAACCGAGACAGGCAATACCACAAGATATAAAAAACAATAAATAAATTAAAGTATATAAATGCCACTAGCAACTAATCATGCAATTACTCTGCTCAGCAACGTAACCCACCAATCTTCATAATCACTTCAACGTAATCAATACAATTAGTAGTACTGTCCGCAAATCAAAACCCTCACGCAAGAAATTTGGATGACAGGAATCATCATGTGGACATCCTTCGACTGCAAATCAGTTCATTTTTATAACCAGTTAATCATACCGGGTCTGAAAAGTAAAAGAAGAAAGAATTCGTATATGTAGAAATCTTCCTGGGAACTTTCTAGTGGATATACTCTGGTTTCGTGATCTAGAGTCTCATAATTGATGTTTTTAAAAGTAATTTTTTATTAAAATAATATTTTTTATTTTTTAAAAATTATTTTTAATACCAGTATATATCAACACGAGATAAAAATATTAAAAAATTAATTTTAAATGAAAAGAAAAGGGCAATTCCATCCTTGACGCTATCCATTCATATCGCTTCTCTTTTAAGTTTAATTATTAAGAAAGACAAGGCTGTAGAATAAAAATCTTAGGTTACCTTTTCATACAAGAGGTTGATTCAGATGCAAGCAGTGTCACCTTTAATCTGCTCCTGGTTGATTGCCCGTTTCCGTCTGACGTTAAGGCTGATTTGCTACGATACCTGATGGGTTTGCTATGTTAACAAACTTTTTTTTATTTTATTTTCTCAAGTCTTTTTTTTTTTCCAATAAAAATACAATAAATATTTAATATATTTGAAATTATGATAGTGGTTATAATTTAAAGTGATTTTTTACTTAGAAATATATTATAATAATATTTTTTTTATTTTTTAAAAATTATTTTTAAAATCAGCACATTAAAACGATTTAAAAATATATAAATAATTTATTAAAAAAAAATATAAAATTTAACATGACGTTGCATAGAACTCCTAAATATGCTTTTTACTTGCTCAGTGTTCCCTACCTCATTGTCCTTTTCGAGACCTAAGAAGTTATATTGGTTAATTGAGTTAAGAGGATGATCGGAAAAAACATTGTTTTTAAAATATTTTTTATTTAATAATATATTAAAATAATATTTAAAAAAAAATTATTATTAATATCATTATTTTTTCCATTACCATCTTCAATAAAATAATCCTTTTCATGAACAAACCTAGTAAATGAATTATATAATTTTCTTTAGATGAAGAGACTTAATTTGGTATGCGAAAAAAAATTATCAAAAACAAGATTTTTCTTTATCGTTAAAACTCAAACACAATTCAAGTAAAACGACGTTCGTATGCATACAATTTGAGATTCTCAATTTTATAAGAGATAATTACAGCTTAATTTTTTTAGTTTATTAAGATTAATTAATTTTAAGGGTTTTTCTTTTTACCTGGACCGACCATCCTAAACTTAACCATTTCTTGTCCGAAAGAAAATATTTTTCTTCTAACCAATATCTCCCGTCCCATCCATTTCTCTCTCTTCAATCTACCTTTTCAAACTTGAAAACAAATCGAATCGAATAAGAGCATGGGTATGATTGTCAGAGCGCTAAGGCCTTAACGTCAAGGGTGGCTCGTTGTTTCGTCAGGCCCAGCCCAGTCTACACACGTGGCTTTAAATGTCAAACAATGGCGAGGGGCACAGGATCTTTGGAGGCTACTTCAATCTTTACAGGACTTCCTCCTTCCCAAGAACAGCCTGACGAGCTTTTCCTACCCTAGAAAGGGCTGAGCTTCGTGGTTGTGCTATGGCAGCTTCCACGAAAACTGGGCTTTCCACCTTTTTCTTTTAATTTAATCATTGTGATTAAGAGCATAGATTATATAATGAATGAACACTTCTCTTCTAGAGGTTCGGCCGTTGACTCAGTAGTTGAATTAGTGGTCCGCTAGTCATAGTGCTTGCTACAACATTTAAAAAGAATTGATATTGTGCAAGGAAAAATAAATGCATGTATTTACTAAAAAAACTTATTGTTTTGGTGAAAATATACTGTTTTATTTAAATAAAATGATATCATTTTAGTAATCCTGGGTTAATTAGAGTTTTAACTTTTCTTTTTAATTTTAGATCTTAATCATTTTAATTTGTTAAATTAAATCCTCAATTGAGTCTGATTTTATAAATTAATTCAATTTTATCCTTGTGAAAGTTTCAAAAAAACCTTTTGATTTTAGCGTTTTTTTCAACTTGGTCTCTGGTTTAGGATATTTTCAATTCCTTCCTTGAATAAACTTTAAATTACTAATTTTTTTAATTTCACCTCTAATTTTAACTTAATTTGGTATCTAAATATGCATGTCTTTTGCAGAAAGGGCATTAGTCTTGAATTTCTTTAATTTGACCCTTAATTGACTCCTAGACTTTGATTTTCTTATATTTTTGCCTCTGAGTTCATCCTATTGAGTTTGTAAAAATTAAATTTGGTCCTCTAAAATCTCAATCTTTTCAATTAAGCCTATATTAAGCTTTCAAAGTTAATTTTTAACCAATTAAGTTCTTAATAAAATTAATTTGACCCACTAAAAGTTTAATTAAATCCTTACACTTAATTAACTCTTTTAATTTTTGACATAAATTAATTTTTAAAATTAATTATACTTTTAATTAGACTCATGATTAAATCAAAATTGACCTATGAAAAATATAATTAAATTCTTAGGATTAATTTTAATACAGATTCATCTGATATTCAGTTGAGTTAACCTTAAATATACATTCTTTTTCATTTTCCATTGTTTCTTTGAAGGGTGCAAATGAGCTTTTAATTTTACACTTAAATTCCTCTTTAATCTATCTTTCCCAATCAAGTTGCTGGCTCTCCTTTATTCTTCTTTGTTTTTTTGTATTTTTATTTTGAAGGGAAAAGGACAATTTTGCAAGAATTTAAAATTGAGTAATGATATAAATTAAAAATAAAATTCCTATTTTGTTATTTTTTTAAACACAATTACATGATTTTTTCATATGAATTATTCTTTTATTTTTTATGACATACAAATTATCAAGTCATGATTTTTTTATTGAACCTTGATTTTTAGATTATGATACGTTTATGTTTAAAAAGAAATGATTCTCATAAAAATATATTTTCATCAAAACAAAAAAGAAATAAATAAACAAGGAAAGATAATTTTGATTGAAGAGATACATTCCCCTTTTAATTCAAATGATTGAAATTTTTATGAATATTTATTTTAATGGCCTTTAGTTTTTTGTTCAAAAAATTTGCTTTTAATAAAAAAATATCTTTTTTGTAAAAACAAAAAAAAGCATTAATAAAGAAACCAAAAATTCATCTGATTAAATATATTTATTTTTTCAAAACCTAAATGTTTTTCTTCCTTATAAATATTTATTTTCATTACAAAAGAACTAAATAAAATTTTATTTTCAAAACTCCACACAACACCGCGCGGGTAAAAATACTAATTATAAACCATGAAGATACAAATCTGCTTTAGGTTGCAACTTTATTTTATTCAACTCAAAATATTATATTAAAAAAAGAGAAATTGTAAATAAATCGTAATATGGGATGAACTGAGCTTGCAATTTGAAAGGGTGTGATCCAAATTGCGCTGGGGTGAGAAAAATTACGAAACGAGGAATTGCATAATCGTAATATGGGATGAACTGACTTAGATTTATTAAAGTTCACTTGAAACTTCTAATTCTTTCCCATGAAAATTGTTAAGCCTTTAAGCTTTAATAATAGTGATGGATCGACATTTTTTTTTTTACTTTCAAGTAACCAAAAAAACTTAACATTTATGATCTCAGTTATACATTAAGATAATATATATATATATAAGTTTGGTGAGTTATCAATTTTGTTATTTATAAGTTTAGCCAATTATTGGATATAAATATATATCAGTTTGACGAGTTGTTAGACCAATCATCTTTAGGCTCACCTAGATATAAAATTTATGTTTTTCTTATTTTTAAAAAATACAAGTTGAAAATATTTTGCTTTAATAAGTTAATTTTTTTAAAGTTATATTTTAGTCTATTCTCTTCATAAAGGGATCAATAAAATATAAATATATTAGAAATTTTTCAAAGGAATAGAATCTCGATTATTTATTGCATATTTATTTTTGTAGTTTCTCTTTAAAATATCATTGTAATTTCTTAAAAAAAATATTATAAATATTAAAGAATTCCTAAATTTACAGAAAAATATCATTTGCAGGTATAAAACACCAATTGTTTTAGTTAAAAAAATAAAGTAAATTGTCAAAACTAAAAAAATAAATAATTTTTCAAGATATAAATCTTATCTCCAGACAACTTGATTTTTGGAAAAATATAGTAATAATGTAAATGATTGTATTTGATGAAAGTGGAGTGAAGAAATTAATTGCATTTCTAATTTATAGTACAGTAATCAATCAAACAATCAATATCAATATCAATATAATCAACCGTCAATTTAAGTATGTTGCATGGTTAAACATATAGATTATTTATGTATTAATATATCTAAAATTTAATTAATACTATTTCACGATATTAACACATAAATTGGATCCGTTTTGCCACATTAATACCGAGATAATCTTAAACATTAATACCGAGTTATAAAAAGAGAGAACACGAGAAAATTTCAACGAATTATAATTTTCAGCATAAATTTATTGTAAATTATTTTTAAATCTGAAAGCTTATATAATAAACTTTAATTTAAGATGAATATTCAATATTTGTTTAGTAAGATGTAAAAGCAAGAAAAAAAAAGAAATTATATAAATTCTCTAAATTCAATTTCCATTAACAAGAAATTCAAACACTGATAACAAGTTAAAAAAATGCTATATAAATTATATAATTAAACGATCGGTTTTCCTTTTTGAAAATCTGACAAATAAAAAATTATTTATTTAAAAAAAATTGTAAGAACCGACAACTGATTTTCAAAGTTGTTAGCAGAGGCTTTTTTTATTTTTTATTAAAAATAAAATCAGAGAAATTTTAAAAAATAGAAAGACACCAAGTGGCCATAAATTATTACATAACCTCTCCTTCCTGGAATCCGCTGGCCATCTGCAGGCCAAGTATCTATCTGCAGGCCATAAATTATTACGTAACCTCTCCTTCCTGGAATCCGCTGGCCACTCAGGTTTTTTTTTTTTTTTTTTTTTGTAATTATAATTATCTTTTAAAGTGATTTTTTTAAATATATTAAAATAATATTTTATTTTATTTTTTAAAATTATGTATCAAAATTATTTAAAAATCAGTTTTTTTAATTTAAAATAAAAAAATTAAAATTTTTTTTAAAACATTTTTAAAACAAAAGTACAAATAGTAATTTCAAATGTCAAAGTGGCTGCTGTAAAAGATATAAGAAGATTAGAATTCGAAACTTTTCGTTAATCAAGTCAAAATAATTCATCGATTTCTCCACCAACCCCTGCTCTCTTCTCCATGGTAGAACTCCATCCCTAGCAGCGTTGCCACCTCCCTTCCCAAATGTTCAATCTCCTTCCCCCCCTCATCACTCTATCCCTCATCACTCTATCCCTCGTTCAATCTCAAGCTCAAAACAACACAGCACCATGCCCATTAGACTTCAACGTCCTCCGCAACCTGACATCTGCCGGCTCCAAACGCCCCCCCACTTCAGACATCAACCAGCAGTGTCAGTACATCCGTCAAGGACTTCGACTTGTTCAATCCCAATACCTCCAGCTTAACAACTCCTTCCTCCCTCCACTCGACTCTGCTGAATCATGCTGGCGCACTTACCAGGTCCTCATCGATGAATTCCTTCCCAATTTCGATATCCGCTCTTCTTGCGGCTTCAACACTAGCTGGATCTCCCAGGGCTGTATGGACATCTCTACCAGGTCCCAGTTCGAGGCCATCGTCCCTGTCTCTGCTCTTAATGATGTTGCTTCCAACTGTAACCAGTCCCTTGAGAATAACTCTCCGTGCGCTGCTTGTACTACCAGCTTGTCCACGCTGCAAGCCAGGTACTTGACGGGATCTTCCATCGGGAATGTTTCGGATTGCCAGGCATATCCCTCCATTTATGCCGCGGCTTTTACTAATAGATATGGACCTACTGATAAGGGCACAGCCAAGTGTTTGTTTTTACTTGATTTTTTCCCCAAGAAATCTAGCAAGAAAAGGAGCAAGGTCTTGATCTTGGGTGTTTTATTAGGGGGTGGTGTTGGGTTGGTGGTATTGATCGGTTTGTGGTGGATCTTTCACAAGAGGAAAAAGAGGGCGGACAAATTTGGGAGAGTACTTGAGACAGAGTTGGGTTCTGGGTTGGAGTCCATTAGTCAAAGTACTTCTTTGGTTAAATATACATTTGACGAGATTAGGAAGGCAACTAGAAATTTTTCTAGAGATAACATTATCGGGAGAGGAGGTTACGGGAATGTGTATAAAGGTGAATTGCCAGATGGTTCTCTAGTTGCTTTTAAAAGATTCAAGAATTGCTCGGCTGCGGGTGATTCTTCTTTTGCTCATGAAGTTGAGGTTATCGCGAGTGTCAGGCATGTCAATCTTGTTGCTTTGAGAGGATATTGTACCGCTACTAGTCCTTTTGAGGGTCACCAGAGGATAATCGTGTGTGATTTGATAAAGAATGGCACTTTGCATGACCATTTATTCGGGTCCAGTGCGGAAAAGCTTAGCTGGCCTATTCGGCAAAAGATTGCTATAGGGACTGCTAGAGGATTGGCTTATTTGCACTATGGAGCTCAGCCGTCAATTATTCATAGGGATATTAAAGCTAGTAATATACTTCTGGATGAGAGTTTTGAGCCCAAGGTTGCGGACTTTGGGCTAGCAAAGTTTACCCCAGAAGGAATGACACATTTGAGCACCAGGGTAGCAGGGACTATGGGATATGTTGCTCCTGAGTATGCTTTGTATGGGCAATTAACAGAGAGAAGCGACGTGTTTAGCTTTGGTGTCGTGCTTCTCGAGCTTTTGAGTGGGAAGAAGGCACTTATGGTGGATCATGAGGGACAGCCATCTATTGTGACTGATTGGGCATGGTCATTAGTGAGAGAAGGGAGAACTTTAGATGTTATCGAAGATGGCATGCCGGAGTCAGGGTCACAAGAAACTTTGGAAAAGTATGTTCTGGTGGCAGTTCTTTGTTCTCATCCACAGTTATATGCTAGGCCAACAATGGATCAAGTCGTGAAAATGTTGGAAACAGATCTCTCAATTCCCTCCATTCCAGAAAGGCCAATTTCTCTTGTAGCTGAGATGGATGATATTGAGAGAACTGCGAGCAGAAGCGCCTCTGGTCAGCTCTCTAGTCCAGCTGGCTACCAGCATTTCACATTCGAGAATGATCGCCCTTCTATCCGCAAGGAAGAAGGGTCAAGTTCAGACTCTAGAGGAATAGAAGTTCAGACTCTAGAGCAATAGAATAGCTGTGACATTAATGGTTTGATTTACACTGATTGGTATGCCCAACCATTTGTTTGTTGATTTAGATTGCATATCCTGGATTTGGAACCACTCCTCTCACTGTAAAGATAAATAGATGAAAAGGAATAGTTAATTATTTTAGTTTAAGTGATATAGGATGCCTATCTGATGTTTTGTTTGCATATGATATTATGTATCTAAATGAAGATGTGTATCATTGGATTAATAATTAAAGATGCATAATCTGACCTTCTGCATCACGTAAAGCTTCATGCCTTGCAAGTGCTAGAGGTAATAGTGTTACTGTTTAGCATAATCAAGTTGCCATTTTCAAATTTTCTTCCGATTGAAGAATTTATCGTTTTTTGTTTGCTCATTTACTTTATTGCCGAGTAGACAGACTGAATAGAGATTATAGCGAGTAGCCATTATCTAAACATTGGTCTTTTGAGTTGACCCCTCCTTGGGGAGGCTATCGAAGGGTTGGTGTGCTGCCTTGCGAGTTTCCAAACCTTCAAGGCACGGCAGAAGCTCGCAGTATGTTTGGACTGTTATGGAGAAAAGGCTTAGTTTGTTTACCGAAAATAGCACGGTATTAGTCATGTTTGCAATGTAAATCATATTTAGAGATGAGAAGTCTGAACTGTAGGTGGCATAATATGCACTCGGAAAGTTTATGCTGGCGTCTGGACACATTTGTGCGCTAGCGAGGCTGGCTGGAGAATGAACTGGACTCTCTTTGATTTCACAGAAAATGGAGGAATGAATTGATCGATTCATTGGATCCTAGGTCGGGACTGACTATGCTTTGTATGATCAAAGAACGTATACGAGTTCTGATCTCGGTTTCATGATGGTGTTTCTTGACTCTGAACTAGGAAGAAAATCCACAGAATGTACACGAGTAACTGATCTAGGCTTCAAGTGCCAGTTTGTACAAGGAACTCTCTCTGGGTTTACTTGCAATGCTGTTTGCATATTGCGATGAGGCAAAGCAAATCCTAACAGGGCATGTTGTTAGACAAGAACTGAGAGTCTTTCATCCACTAGGAGAAGCTTCAGAGCTTAAAAACAAGCCGAAGCTGGCAACCCAGTTTCTCGGACAATCATTCCCGATAGCCTTTGCTAGACATTACAGGTAGGCAAGGAAGAGAACTGCGATTGAAGCTGCTTAAAACCACCAGCAGAAGGAGAGTATTTTCAAATTATTTTTAAACCTGAAAGCTTATATCATAAACTTTAATTTAAGATGTATATTCAATATTTTTTTTAGTAAGATGTAAAAGCAAGAAAAAAAGAAGAAGAAATATAAAAATAATATTTAAAACTAAATTAAGGTCCTTCAGTTTTATTTAAAAGCTATGATAACATATGAGTTTTATTTTAACCCTCATTATTTTTTAATTAAGTTATTTTTCTTAATAAAATCATGGAATTAAGTGATACGACAGTATTCTTTTTTAAAAATCAACATTGATTAAGAATTTAAATTTGATATGCCTTAAGAAAATAAAAAGTATCAAAATTTATAATACTTTTTTAGTTTAATTCTAGGATATAAATTCTCTAAATTCAATTTCCATTAACAAGAAATTCAAACATTGATAACAAGTTAAAAAAAATGCTATATAAATTATATAATTTAACGACCGGTTTTCCTTTTTGAAAATCTGAAAAATAAGAAATTAATTTTTTTTATAAAATTTGTAAGAACAGACAACTGATTTTCAAAGTTGTCAGCAGAGCCTGTTTTTATTTTTTATTTTTTATAAAAAATCAGAGATATTTTAAAAAATAGCAAGACACCATGTAGCCGTTAATTATGATCTTAACCTCTCCTTCCTGGAATCTGCCAGGCAAGCATCTATCATCTGTCTCCTACTTTCAACTGTCATACTGGCTGCTGTAAAAGGTATAAGAAGATTATAATTTAGATAAAGCTAAACTTTTGATTAATCAAGTCCCGATAATTCATCAATTTCTCCACCAACCCCTCCTCTCTTCTCTATGGTAGAACTCCAGCCCTAGCAGCGTTGCCACCTCCCTTCCCAAATGTTCAATCTCCTTCTCCTCACCATCACAACATTCCTCATCACTCTATCCCTCGTTCAATCTCAAGCTCAAAACAACACAGCAACATGCCCGTTAGACCTCGACGTCCTCCGCAACCTGACATCTGCCGGCTCCAATCGCCCCCCCACTTCAGACATCAACCAGCAGTGTCAGTACATCCGTCAAGGACTTCGACTTGTTCAATCCCATTACCTCCAACGTAACAACTCCTTCCTTCCTCCACTCGACTCTGCTGAATCTTGCTGGCGCGCTTACCAGGTCCTCATCGATGAATTCCTTCCCAATTTCGATATCCGCTCTTCTTGCGGCTTCAACACTAGCTGGATCTCCCAGGGCTGTATGAACATCTCTACCAGGTCCCAGTTCGAGGCCATCGTCCCTGTCTCTGCTCTTAATGATGTTGCTTCCAACTGTAACCAGTCCCTTGAGAATAACTCTCCGTGCGCTGCTTGTACTACCAGCTTGTCCACGCTGCAAGCCAGGTACTTGACGGGAACTTCCATCGGGAACGTTTCGGATTGCCAGGCATATCCCTCCATTTATGCCGCGGCTTTTACTAATAGGTATGGACCTACTGATAAGGGCACAGCCAAGTGTTTGTTTTTCCTTGATTTTATTTCCAAGAAATCTAGCAAGAAAAGGAGCAAGGTCTTGATCTTGGGTGTTTTATTAGGGGGTGGTGTTGGGTTGGTGGTATTGATTGGTTTGTGCTGGATCTTTCACAAGAGGAAAAAGAGGGCGGACAAATTTGGGAGAGTACTTGAGACAGAGTTGGGTTCTGGGTTGGAGTCCATTAGTCAAAGTACTTCTTTGGTTAAATATACATTTGACGAGATTAGGAAGGCAACTAGAAATTTTTCTAGAGATAACATTATCGGGAGAGGAGGTTACGGGAATGTGTATAAAGGTGAATTGCCAGATGGTTCTCTAGTTGCTTTTAAAAGATTCAAGAATTGCTCGGCTGCGGGTGATTCTTCTTTTGCTCATGAAGTTGAGGTTATCGCGAGTGTCAGGCATGTCAATCTTGTTGCTTTGAGAGGATATTGTACCGCTACTAGTCCTTTTGAGGGTCACCAGAGGATAATCGTGTGTGATTTGATAAAGAATGGCACTTTGCATGACCATTTATTCGGGTCCAGTGCGGAAAAGCTTAGCTGGCCTATTCGGCAAAAGATTGCTTTAGGGACTGCTAGAGGATTGGCGTATTTGCACTATGGAGCTCAGCCGTCAATTATTCATAGGGATATTAAAGCTAGTAATATACTTCTGGATGAGAGTTTTGAGCCCAAGGTTGCGGACTTTGGGCTAGCAAAGTTTACCCCAGAAGGAATGACACATTTGAGCACCAGGGTAGCAGGG
Source organism: Populus nigra (assembly GCF_951802175.1). Lineage (NCBI taxonomy): Eukaryota > Viridiplantae > Streptophyta > Magnoliopsida > Malpighiales > Salicaceae > Populus > Populus nigra. Next base: position 39,688,812 of record NC_084853.1, on the reverse strand, counting down.
ACTATGGGATATGTTGCTCCTGAGTATGCTTTGTATGGGCAATTAACAGAGAGAAGCGACGTGTTTAGCTTTGGTGTCGTGCTTCTCGAGCTTTTGAGTGGGAAGAAGGCACTTATGGTGGATCATGAGGGACAGCCATCTATTGTGACTGATTGGGCATGGTCATTAGTGAGAGAAGGGAGAACTTCAGATGTTATCGAAGATGGCATGCCGGAGTCAGGGTCACAAGAAATTTTGGAAAAGTATGTTCTGGTGGGAGTTCTTTGTTCTCATCCACAGTTATATGCTAGGCCAACAATGGATCAAGTCGTGAAAATGTTGGAAACAGATCTCTCAATTCCTTCCATTCCAGAAAGGCCAATTTCTCTTGTAGCTGAGATGGATGATATTGAGAGAACTGCGAGCAGAAGGGCCTCTGGTCAGCTCTCTAGTCCAGCTGGCTACCAGCGTTTCACATTCGAGAATGATCGCCCTTCTATCCGCAAGGAAGAAGGGTCAAGTTCAGACTCTAGAGCAATAGAATAGCTGTGACATTAATGGTTTGATTTGCACTGATTGGTATGCCCAACCATTTGTTTGTTGATTTAGATTGCATATCCTGGATTTGGAACCACTCCTCTCACTGTAAAGATAAATAGATGAAAAGGAAAAGTTAATTAGTTTAAGTGATATAGGATGCCTATCTGATGTTTTGTTTGCATATGATATTATGTATCTAAATGAAGATGTGTATCATTGGATTAATAATTAAAGATGCATAATGACCTTCTGCATCACGTAAAGCTTCATGCCTTGCAAGTGCTAGAGGTAATAGTGTTACTGTTTAGCATAATCAAGTTGCCATTTTCAAATTTTCTTCCGATTGAAGAATTTATCGTTTTTTGATTGCTCATTTACTTTATCGCTGAGTAGACAGACTGAATAGAGATTATAGCGAGTAGCCATTATCTAAACATTGGTCTTTTGAGTTGACCCCTCCTTGGGGAGGCTATCGAAGGGTTGGTGTGCTGCCTTGCGAGTTTCCAAACCTTCAAGGCACGGCAGAAGCTCGCAGTATGTTTGGACTGTTATGGAGAAAAGGCTTAGTTTGTTTACCGAAAATAGCACGGTATTAGTCATGTTTGCAATGTAAATCATATTTAGAGATGAGAAGGCTGAGCTGTAGGTGGCATAATATGGACTCGGAAAGTTTATGCTGGCGTCTGGACACATTTGTGCGCTAGCTAGGCTGGCTGGAGAATGAAAATGCTTTGTATGATCAAAGAACGTAAACGAGTTCTGATCTCGGTTTCATTATGGTGTTTCTTGACTCTGAACTAGGAAGAAAATCCACAGAATGTACACGAGTAACTGATATAGGCTTCAAGTGCCAGTTTGTACGAGGAACTCTCTCTGGGTTTACTTGCAATGCTGTTTGCATATTGCGATGGGGCAAAGCATATCCTAACAGGGCATGTTGTTAGACAAGAACAGAGATTCTTTCATCCACTAGGAGAAGCCTCAAAGCTTAAAAACAAGCCAAATTTGGGGTGGGGGAGGAAGCTGGCTACCCAGTTTCTCGGACAATCATTCCCTATAGCCTTTGCTGAACATTCCAGGTAGGCAAGGAAGAGAACTGCGATTGAAGCTGCTTAAAACCACATTCAAGGCTCTTGTGCAGCGCCTTGATGCTATTGAATCGAAAGTGTTAGAACAGTGCAAGGACTTTTTTTTTCTGGAATGACTTGGTCAAACTAGCCTCAATTAACATACTACCAAGTCAACATAACACCGCTGTAAAGTTGAAAATGTCAAATTCCTCATCCCTGCACGTGCCTGTGAACCTGAGGTCCTGAAGTATCCACGATTCAACAATTGATCTTAATTTACAGGTCATCTATTCTAAATTTTATCTCTATTCTTCCCTTTGGTTCACATTACTGCTGTTGATGTTTATAGGTCAACAAGTAAGGCCGCCTTTATTTTGTTATTCTTCTTTAAGCAGTCACTACTTGACATTGTTGTTGTGATTATATTCATATAAATTTCTAAAAAACATTATTTACCTGCTTACAATAGCAGTTGAAACCATCATCCATGGCAGCGCCGGTTTTATAACAAAGAATTTTCTTTTTAATTCCTCATGCATGAAACGTGCTCCTATTCACAGTTTTGGTGTTTATTATTTTCCTCCTAAAGCAGTTATTTTCCTCCTAAAGCAGATGCTATTTTGAAGAAAATTATTTTGACTTTACTGTTCATTGCTTGAACGAGACATCTTTTTATGAAAATGACTTCGTGGTTTCAGAAAAAGATAAATCTCATCCTATTTGTCTACGAAATCATTTTCTTGGACTTTTCTTTGGGCTGTTCGTCGATATATATATATCTATATATATATATATATATATATAGTGGTAAAGATAAGGCATGAGAGGACATAGAGAATTATAGGTTGTACAGTTCTGCAGTTTTAGGCAGAAAAACCACACACTTGGCAAATCTTTACATTTTTCACGATAGCTTCTACAGTTCTATTTGTTATTCAACCGATACTTTCAGGAAATATGACAGGTTTAATTGTTGATACGTTAAATTTTAATCACTATCGGAAAATCTATACTATATTTACGATGATTGAAGATTGGGAATAATAAACGAATATGAAACAAATATAGCACATGGAAAAGATTACAAATGGTTTAAGATCAACTGCAGAAAACCGACTATTAGGATAAAAAGACAAGCATATTTGGGGTTTTCGTAAACAAAATCAGAACCTGTTATACAATGCAACTTCAATATGGAAAATCAACTCTTAGGGCTTTAACTTCAAATCTGAAGTGTTAATTTCCGAGTATGATGTATTCAGTATTCTGTTTTTGGTTCCATATTGACGGTTGGTGCAATGATCGGTGCAATCACAAGAAAGGGATAAGCAAAGAGAATCTATCATGAATCTATACAGTTCTTTCAAGCTACACTTGTGAGAGATTCGGTTCCGCCTAATAATGCTGTGTTAATGTGGGATGCAGGCGGTGAGAATTTCTAACACCTTCTGTGTAATTCCGTTTACTTTGCTAAGGTTTGTGTCATCATAGTATGTATAACAACTTGATTTTTGGAAGGACATGACAGTATCTTTTATTCTGTCTTGGTTAATACATCAAGGGCGCTTTGGCATTGGACATTGGAAGATTGGCAACAGGATACGGAATGGGAGCACTATCCTATGTGGCACGTTCTTTCTCTCTTCTAACGCCTAAAACATGTTCTTATAGCTGACATTGCATCCAGTAACCTTGGAGGAACATTAACAACTGCAGCCCAGGTAAAGATTGCACCCGACAAAAAAATTGCTGAAACACTTTTCTTTTTGTTAAATTTTGATTTCCAATGTAGTGACAGTCTAGCTTTATGGATCTTTCTGAATTAAGGAATAGAAAACAGATAATGCAGATCACTCGTAATGAGAAACTATACATAAGAATTACAATCCGTTATATTATTGTATCTTACAGCTTATGGTTGGTATTGGAGTGTCTGTTGCATTCATAACAGGGACAGTACTGACGTGGAGGGTTATGGATTTGACTGGTAAAGTTCCTGTATCCATTTTTATATTCAATCATCCAAAGCAAAATATTGCAAAAGATAGTAGGACGGGGTGTTTACTTTTGAAGTTTTTGCTGGACTCATCCCTTGTGTAATTCTGCTTGTTGGCCTGTCTCTTTTTCCAGAGTCCCCCAGATGGCTGGTAAGAAACAACAATATGTATATTTAAAAGATGAAACTGATAGCAACGAATAACATTTATGCATGAAACAACTGTCTGATGAATGCAGGCAAAGAAGGGACGTGAAAAAGAGTTTGAAAGCACACTACAGAAACTTCATGGCAAGGCCGTTGATTCATCTTACGAGGCAGCTGAAATCAAGGTTCTCAGTTTGTAGTCCGCATTAGAATTTCATTGCTATTTCTAATTATTTACAGTACAATAAGAGAATGAGTAATATGCCAATTGTCTGACAGGATCATATAGAAACTATAGAACGGCTCCCAAAAGCCAAACTGCTTGACTTTTCAAAGAAGACACCTGCCCTGAAGTCATTGTAAAGGTGTCTCTCTTCAGCCAGATTTTCCCTTGCTTTTCCACTGATCTCATTAAAGTACTCCATAAACTCTGACATTCAACTATAAATAACGTCTAACTTTTTCATTATTTGACCAGATAGTAGTTGGATTGTTGGTCTTACAACAACTGGGAGGAACCAACGCATTCTGCTTTTATGCCAGCCATACCTTTGAGTCAGCAGGTAAAAGTTCTTCGTTAAAGATTCCTTTCAAGGGAAAATCACCTTACATGAACATGGGGAGAAAACATCACATTTTGTCTCTGGTTAAACAGATAAAAAAATCAGTCTCCATAACTGTCGTTTAGCCATTGTCTTTCTTTCATCTTGAAAGGAAATCAAGTAACTCATGATTGAACTGATATGCTGCTCAAAGATTCATAATTGATTTTCTAATTTCTGTGATTGTAATATTTCAGGATTTTCCCCTTCTGTTGAACCATAACCTATGCCATCCTTCAGGTTTTAAACTCTCAAAACGTGTGTCAACTCAAGAAAAATAAACTGTCTCTCAGCTATAGCTAGAAATTGACTGAAGCAGTTCCATTTTGCAGGTTGTGGTTGTGGCCTTCAGCACAACCATAATAGATTAAATTGGAGGAAAGCCTCTTTTACCGGTAAAGTTCTCACGTAACTGTCAGGAGGAGCTATAAAAATCTCCTCAGACCAGTCACCCGATCACAAGCTGAAAATTATGCTTTCTTGGCATTCTAGGTTTCTGCTTTTGGATTGTTCCTCAGCTGCATAATCACAGGGCTTTCATTCTATCTGAAGGTACAATTCATGGTACTTGAAATGTATACCGGAGTTAGGCTCCCAAGATATTTTGGAGAAGTATGTACCTGGCACTTGCTTTGTTCTCATCCACAGTTAAATGCTAGGCAAACAATGGATAAGGTTGTGAGAATGCTGTAAACAGAACTCTCACTCCCCCCTCTCATCCACAGTTGTTACCCTATAGATCTCAAAAGGTCAGCATATTTTACCCTATAGAATAAGCAAGTGCTAGAGGTATAGTGTTACCCTATAGAATAATCCAAAGGTCATTTTCAGATGTTCTTTGGTTTTAGAATTTAACATTTTGTTTGCCCATTTACTTTATTGGTGACTAGAGAACTGAATAGAGATTGTAGCTGCAGCCAGTATGCTTTTTCAGTGAACCCTCTTCTTGAGGTGGCTATCCAAGGATTGACGTGCTGCCTTGTGAGTTTCTCTAAACTTTGAAGGCATGGTAGAAGCTCATGTTAATATATTCAAGCCAAAAGCAGAGTACCAAGAGAGTTAATCAATTTATTAACTTTTCAGAATGTTCTCCTGCCCTGCACTCGGCATAAAGCAGCCTTTTATACATTGCAGGTTATTTTGCCATACAAGGAGTCTACATAGAAGGTTATTTTGCTATACAAGGAGTCTATGATCAGATAATCTTTTATAGTTAATATTAAGAGTCCTAATTGTATACATATACGGTAACATCCCCCCTCAAATTGATGCTGGTAAGTCAACCAACAACAATTTGCCAATAAGAAATTGATGTCGCTGTCGAGTCATAGCTTTAGTGAAGACATCAGCTATTTGGAGATTGGAAGATATGTGAGGAAGAGATATCACCCGATTTTCCAAGGTGTTGCGAATAGAATGACAATCAACCTCAATATGTTTGGTGCGTTCATGAAAAACAGGATTGGTGGCAATCTGAATAGCACTAGTATTATCAGCATGAAGTGGGGTAGAGGTGACTTGAGGAAACCCAAGCTCTTCAAGAAGACCGCGTAGCCATACAATTTTAGAACAAGCAGTAGACATGGCACGATACTCAGCCTCAGTGGAGGATTTAGAAACACAATCTTGTTTCTTACATTTCCAAGAAATTAAGGCATTGCCTAAAAACATACACCAACCCGTAGTAGATCGACGTGTATCCGGACACCCAGCCCAATCAGCATCACTATAGGCAATAAGTTGAAGAGAGGAGCCGGTAGGGAAGAACAACCCACGATTAGGTGAGCCTCGAAGATAACGGATGATGCGTCGAACTGCAGCAAGATGGAGATGCCAAGGAGAAGACATAAATTGACTGACCTGATGGACATCATAGGATATATCAGGTCGAGTAGTGGTCAAGTATATAAGACTTCCAGCCAGGCTCCTATAGAGAGTAGGATCATCTAGTAAGTCCCCTTCATCTTTTCTGTATTTGACATTTACTTCCATAGGAGTATCAACAGAAGAAGTGTCCACCAATCCAGCCAAGGTGATAAGATTTTGAATATACTTATGCTGATTCACAAAAATACCATTGGGTCGGTGATGAACTTCTAATCCTAAGAAGTATGTGAGCTGGCCAAGATCTTTCATATGGAAAGTTGCATGTAATTGCTGCTGAAGCTTAGTAATCAAACCACAGTCAGTACCAGTAATGATAATATCATCCACATAAACCAGGAGAAGGACTATACCTGACACAGATATGTGGAAGAAGAGAGAAGGATCATACTGACTTTGTATAAAACTGAATGAAAGAATTGTACTGCGAAACTTCTCAAACCAAGCTCGGGGAGCCTGTTTGAGCCCATACAAAGAACGTCTTAGTTTACAGACATTGTGAGGAGAAGAAGTAACCATACCAGAGGGGAGCTTCATGTAAATCTATTCATGGAGATCACCATGAAGAAAGGCATTCTTCACATCCATTTGATGCAGTTGCCATGACTGTGAAGCGGCAATAGCTAAGATGGTTCGAACCGTGGTCATTTTGGCAACAGGAGAAAATGTCTCCTCATAGTCAACCCCATATTCCTGCTTGTTACCCAGAGCTACGAGGCGAGCTTTATAACGTTCTAAAGACCCATCAGAATGTAGTTTTACAGAGAAGACCCATTTACTCCCAATAGGTTTGACTGTAGAAGGACAAGGAACAATATCCCAAGTATGATTCTCCTCAAGTGCTTGAAGTTCTGCTTGCATTGCATTTTGCATGTATGTTTCATGGCCTGTTTATAACAAGAGGGAATGGAAATAGTGGATAAAGTAGTGACAAGAGAGACAGGAGTGAAAAATCCATACCAATCAGGGGGTCGAGAAAGACGAGTAGACCGACGAGGAGTGGTAGAAATAGGAGCAGGATCAGGCACCAGGTCAAGATCGGAAAGGGGCACAAGAGAAGTGGAATCAGACTCATGTCGACGACGTCTTTCATAAACAAAACCAGGTCTAAACCTTTCCACCATTGTTGTGGAATCAGAAAAACTAGGCAAAAGAGGTAAAGATGTAGATGGCAATTCAACATGAGATGGAAAGAAATATTGATTTTCAAAGAAAATCACATTCCTAGAAACCCGTATACGACAAGCATGAGGATCATAACAAACATAACCCTTTTGAGGGATAGCATAACCAAGAAAAACACACTTAACAGATTGAGCAATAAGTTTATGTCGTTCATGAGCAGGGAGATGCACAAAACAAACACAACCAAATGTACGAAGATCAGAATATAAAGGAGAATGACCAAATAACTTAAAGAAAGGGGAAACATTATTTAATGTAGGAGAAGGTAAACAATTAATCAAATGAACTGAAGTAGAAAGAGCTTCACACCAAAAACGAGGAGGAACAGATGATTCAAGTAAAAGAGTTCTTACTACATCAAGAAGGTGACGATTTTTTCTCTCAGCTACACTGTTTTGTTGTGGTGTCGAAGGACAAGAACATTGAGAGATGATTCCTTTGCTTTGAAGAAAGCCTTGAAACTCATTAGACATGTATTCACCACCAGAATCAGAGCGCAAGACTTTGATGCTGGCAGAAAATTGAGTTTCAAGAAGTGCAAGAAATCGCTTAAAAACTGAAAAAACTTCAGCTTTAGCTCGGAGGAAGTAAACCCACGTAAAACGACTAAAGTCATCAATGAAAGTAACAAAGTATTTATAATGAGCATGAGAAACAACAGGTGCAATCCCCCAAACATCACTATGAATAATATCAAAACATTTGGAGGCACGAGATGCATGATGAGAAAAAGGTAAAACTTTACTTTTGCCAAGTTTGCATGATGTACAATCAAAAGAAAGATCAAGAGAAGAACATGTTTTATGTCCCAATAATCCAGAATTAATCAAAGTGCGAAGTACATCAGGGTTTGGATGGCCTAGACGTTTATGCCATCTCTTATTTTCAGAACCAATAAAATTACATGCAAAGGAAAGTAAAGGAAAACTAGAAATACTGGTGGAATGAGAAATATAAAGAGGAAAGAGTAGTCCCACTTTAGGCCCCTTCGCGATCATCTTCCCTGACGCTTGATCCTGTACAACACAACCAGAATGGGAGAAATGAACATCACAATTATTATCAACCAATTGACCAACAGAAATAAGATTTGTGGAGAGGTCAGGAGACACAAAAACATCAGTTAAAGAAGGAGAAAGATCACCAACAGCACTGATAGGCAGAGAACTGCCATCAGCGGTACTAATTTTCAGATTTCCATCATAATTTCTGACATTGGAAAGAGGAATGGTAGTATTGGTCATGTGGTTGGAGGCACCAGAGTCTAAATACCATGGCTTAAAAAGAAGTTTATGATTACCTGAGAACCCAAGAGCAGAAAGAGCAAAAATGATCATTTGTTGTACCATTTCAAAAGTGAGTGTATTCGGGTTTGCTAAGCTTGTAGGAGTAGGAATAGGAACAACAGGTGAGGCAATAGGCAATAGGCAATGCAGCAGAACTAGAGGCACCGATGGAGGCATGATAAGCAGTTCCTTGTAGGGTCGAATGGGACAAGCAGAGATGATATGACCATGTATCTTACAATAGTTGCAGAATTTCTTGGGGCAATCCCGAGCAATATGACCAAAACCTTTACAACTAAAACATTGGACAACATGCATATTTCTACCTTTATTTCTCCCCTGTGCTGCATAAGCCACAGAAACAGGTGCACTAACATTTGCCCTATGTTCCATAGCCGCCTGAGTTATGATACGCTGCTCCTCACGAAGAAGTTCACTCAAACAGGCATCTAAAGATGGTACAGGATGACGATTCATCAAATTAGAGCGTGCAGTTTCAAAATCAGAACGAAGCTTCATCAAGAATTGATCTCTCTTGCTTGTGTCGTGCACTGCTTGAACAGTAGAGAGAGTTGCAGTAGGAACATTAGCATAAACAATATATGAATAATTAGCCCAAAGATTTTGAAAACCGGAAAAGTATTCCTCAATAGAGAGACTTCCTTGTGTGAAGTTAGCCATCTCATACTCTAATTGAAAACGCCGAGGTGTGTTATCCTGATTATAAACCTTATTTAGATAATTCCACATAGCAGCAACAGTTTTATAAGGTCTCAAATTGAGAACAAGATGAGGTTCTATTGAGCTAAGGATCCAGGTCATAACTCGAGCATCCATGATTTCCCATCTAGACAAAGCATCGACATCTGTAGGTGCAGGATTACTCCCATTAATATGCCCCCACAGTTCTTCCCCTTTGACGAATAATTGAAATTGAAACTCCCAAGCAGAATAATTTTTCCCATTAAGACGGATATGGAACAAGTCTAGCTTATCCGAAGACATGATAAAGCTGAAAAGAAATAGATTTTGAAACTGAAACTGACAGGGAATTAATGCAATGGAAGAGGGATACACACCAGATTCTGAAGCCAAGATTTGCTGAGAATAGTAGCAAAAAGACTGATCTGAAACTACTGAGAATAGCAGGAGAAAACCAAGATTTGAAACAGCCAAGAGTTGCACTACAAACCCAATATCTGAAACGAAGAAGAATGATTCTGAAAATACCAAGAACACCACCAAAGAAGGAAGATCTGAAGCTGCCAAGAATAACACCAGAAAAGCACGACAGATTTACAGATTTTGAAACCAAGAACTGTCAAGAATAGCTGCAGAGAAAACAAGAATAACACAAAGTTGGAAATTAAGGATCCAACAACCACTCCTTCTCTCTCGCCTGCACACTTTCCACCAGGAGTAATATGAAAAAGATGGGTCCAAGATGAGTAAGACAACTACAGCAAAAGCCAAAGGAAAATTCAAGACAGAGGCAAGCAAGGATTTGGAAGAAGCTCTGATACCATGTTAATATATTCAAGCCAAAAGCAGAGTACCAAGAGAGTTAATCAATTTATTAACTTTTCAGAATGTTCTCCTGCCCTGCACTCGGCATAAAGCAGCCTCTTATACATTGCAGGTTATTTTGCCATACAAGAAGTCTACATAGAAGGTTATTTTGCTATACAAGAAGTCTATGATAAGATAATCTTTGATAGTTAATATTAAGAGTCCTAATTGTATACATATACGGTAACAGCTCAATGCTTCTTTGGATTGTAATGGAGAAAAGGCCCGGTTTGGAGATTGTTTCGACAATTATCATTTGGTTTGGCATGGTTTAGTCCTGTTTGCAATGTACATCATAGTGGAGATGGGAAGGCTAAGCTGTAGGCGGCATTATATGCGTTGGAAAGTATATGCTGGAAATCTGGAAGGTTGTGCACATCTGTGCATTAGGCTGGCTGGAGCATGATAATGCTCTGTGTGATGGAAGAATGTATGAGTAACTGGTCTCAGTTTCATAATATTTTCCCTTGAATTTTGAGCCAGGAAAAATCACACATTGCTGGCATTTGGAGCTGTTAACTTTCTTGAGTAGTTTAATGATTTGTTGCTCATTGAGTCTTGAGAGGTAAATGTTGATTTTTTTTTTGGGATTAGAGATGCATTCGATCCCTTTGCCATTTCTCTCTAAGCTAGGTCTGTTGAATTTGAGAATCTGAAATTTACTCTCTGATGACGCATGCTGGAGTGCCAGTTTGTAACAAGGAGCTCTCTTGAGATTTACTTGCAATCACTTGCATGGCCAACATGGTTTGTTTTTTCTCGTTAGCAAATGCTTTGATTTCCGCGCCAAAACTTAAGATTTTTTTAGCTACAGAGAATCTCTTATGGCATGTCATACTATCTTATTCTACTATTAAGGTTTGTCAGGATGACTATCATATATAATGTGACGTTGAAATGCTATTGTCTTCCCACCTGTTTACATATTCAATCCATCCAATATTTCAATGGGACGTTGAAAAAGACATGCATCTCTTCCACGTTGGCAAATGGTTTATAATTTACTATAAAAAGTCTCCATGCAGCTGTGTAATGAGATGGTAATTTACTATAAAAAAACTTGCCCTGTATTTTAATTCATTACACAACTGCTATTGTAATTGTGTTGGTGTTTCAACTGAACTTGTCCGGCCAGTTTGACCATGCTGGTGTTGGTTTAAAAAGCCATGTGTTGAGTTGTACTTATTATAGCCTGCTCAACTCATTGGTTGAGTTTATTCTTTCTAATAAAAATACTGATAAAATTGTTGACGGAATAGAAAACCTGGATGAGAAAGTTTTTGATGATGATATTTCATTGCATATTCTATCGGCCATGAAAAATATCGATGGAATCCTTAATATATGCCAATGAAATATCTCGTTAGTATTTTTCAATTTTCTAGCAGTGAGTGTTGTTTGCATATTGAGATGAGGCCACAGCAACTCCTAACAGGGCATGATGTTATATGTGGGCTGAGAATCTTTCAACCGCTAGTAGAAGCCTCAAAGCTAAAAAATACAAGCCAAACTTGAGATAGAAAGCTGGGAACCCAGTTTTCAAGACATAACCTATTCCTTGTATTGACAGAGTGATTGGGCCTGACCTGGTTGACAAGCTGATGGGATAATGAACTTGGCCACTGCTTAAAGTTACTGAACTTAACCATTATTCTAATGAGTTGACAAGATAACTTCCATGCTTACCTACAAAAACAAGTCCTTTATTTTAATAAAGAATCCATAAAAAGTATGTTGAGCATGGAAATAATAGAGGAGATGAGCAGTGTACTAGGTGAGCTAGACAGTATGCTTTGTATTTAAAGTCGGACTTACTTCTGTGTTATGTCATTGCTTATATTTATTTACTTGGTGATTCAAGATATTTATATACTTTGGTCACTTGAGCTTACCTTGTGGAGAGTGGAGAAATGATTGAGAGAAATTACAGGTACCTCATGGTAAGTTAAGAGAAAAAATAAGTTGTTAATCGTTTTAGTATTGATAGAGAGGGTAGTGCTGGTCGTTGGTTGGGTGCTCTATATGTCATTGATAAAGAGGTGGGTGTTTTTTAGGCTGACTTATGGGCGTTGTTAATCATTTTACTATTGATAGAGAGAGGTTAGGGATCGTTATTGGTTGGGTGCTCTATATGTCATTGAAAGAAAGATTGATGTTTGGTTGGTGTTTTTTAGATGACTTGCGAGCATTGTTAATTGTTTTACTATTGATAGTGAGGTTATTGCTCGTATATTAGAGAGATTGGAGTTTGGGAGGTTGATATATCTTAGGCGACTTGTGGGCCAGAAACATCCATTGGCGAGGAAAGACAATGCCATATTGATAAGTTATGTGTAAGTGGAGGTCAGTACTGCAACATCGTACTGAATTGATTGGAAGCCATAATTTGTCCTTGAGGTTCCACTAGGAATTTATGTAAGAGATAGTGTCACGTGTGTTCTCATAAGAGTAGTTCCAGTGTATCTCCTGCATGCATCCTCTTTTTTCTATCTTTTCCTTTCTTCCTCTCTCCTGTCTCGAAGAGCAAGCCCCATTTTTATTCTCTCCCCCGCCATCCTGTCCCCTTGTTCTGTTCTGTTCTGTCCAGTCTATTTGAACTGACCTCAACATGCTTTTTTCTTTAAGATTTTGTTGCACGTAGTATCACATTCCAAGTAGGCGAGTGTTGGAAAAAATTAGAGAAAAAAAGCAAGGAAGGAATTATTGTGTAACGCATTTCATTCATATCATATATTATTCTCAGAAGGGAGGAAGTTCATAGACTTGGACTTAGATTATGGGACAATTATATTTTATCATGGTTAATGTACCTTTCTTATTTCTTATTAATGGCAAAAACTTCAATATCTTTTTATTTTATTCTATTGAACAACCACGTTGTTGTCATTGTTTTATGTTGTCTTCTATCTTTTTGGTTGTTGAGTTGCCACTTGTGTGACGTGGAATAACCCTGTCTTTATTTAGTTATTATTATTATTATTATTCTCTTAACCACGTGGGTATTATTTTAGGGGTTACATGCACATCAACTTCCAAAATATCAAAACGGGCTCTTATTTATTTATTATAGGCACAGGTTTTTTTTTCTCTCTCCAAAAGCAGATACTGTCAATACAATGGTCAGGTATAGAAAAATGTTTTATGGCTCGACTGTTCCATGCTTGAAAGAGGCAGATTTTATAAGCAAAGAGCGAATTAGAGCTTAGAATTGATAGTCTTTTATAATCTGCTCAAAACTTTCTGAAAGAACATACCTAGCACGTTGATGTTTTGCTCTTTCAGCGATTGACTCAGCGTTGATACACCTAATCCCTTCTTGTTTCTTATGAAACCAGCAACGTTTTTGCACAGCATAAAAGGGCAGATCCCACTAGAAAATGTGCATCACACGTTGCTAACATAAGAGGAAGCCGTGAGCCATGCTCTGTTATTATGATTGTTGAGGTTTGACAGCTAGCTCCAGGACCAGAGTGTTTTGGTCTCCTTTCGAAACCAAATATCATCTTGTTGCTCAATAAATATATCTCATTCGGGCCCTTTTCAATCTGTCTTCTTCGACCACAAAAACATTTTGTCAGACTTCTCTTTGGCCTGTTCGTCCATATATATATATAGAGAGATAGATAGATAGTAGAAAAGAAAAGGCCTGGTCATCAGAGAAAAGATGGAGAATGATCACGATGGTGCGCTCGAAGATGCAAGAGAACCACTCATGCCCAATAATTCATCTTGCGAAGAAGGATCTGGCTCTCAGTGTAGCAGCAACAATACTGGTACTGCTTGGATGGTTTACCTCAGCACATTTGTTGCAGTTGCTGGTTCTTTTGAAGTTGGATCCTGTGTAAGTGCCTCCTCGTCATTTCCTTTTCAACTCTAAAAACACGTACTATAAATTAGTAGTTCAAAACCTTGCATTGCGACTGCTGACAACAGATGTTTGCTTTTGAATCCAGTCTGGCTATTCATCACCAACTCAGAATGCTATAAGGAAAGATCTGTCTTTGTCTATAGCAGAGGTAAGTTAACGATTCAAGCAAGGCCTTAGCTTCACTCTTTTCTTTTCTTCTTGAAAAATCCAAGAGATTTTATTGATTGGAAAATGTTAAGCTAACCTTCACACGAGAATGATGCCGAAAGTAAATGACCAAAAACAGATTAAAACTAAGGATCCCAAGAGCAAACCAGAAAATTGTAGACAGCGTAGAATAGGACAAAAAGCATATTCCAGCACCATGGAACAGCTAGATCAGCATAGGAGGAGCAGAAGCTTATTTAGGCAAACAATTAGGGGCATTAGCAAGCAGAAGTCGAACTCAAACATAGAAACTCCTAACCAAATGAAAGCCACATCGAAGAGGCAGCACTAGAAAATGATAACCTATTAACCTTAGTAAAGCATTGGCAAATTAAAGTAGTTAAACAATCGTGCAAGAAAATCCAAATTAACAAAAAATGAATCCATGAGAAGAAACGAAAGAAGCAGCATAAGGTGGGAAGTGAGGATAGGAGCATAGAAAATCTTGAGAGTAGCCAAAGCAAGTCTGACTTGCTTTTCGCCGTGGCTGCTGTTCAGAAAACGTTGCTTACAATTAATGTTCATTTTCCAAAAAATAATTAGCCCAATTTGTCCTCCTTCACTGTCTCCTCCTCCACTGTGGCTTCCATCGTCTGTCCTCCTCCACTGTGCTTCCATTGTCTGTCCTCCTCCACAGCTTCGACCTCCACTATGCTTCCCTCGTCTCATGGATTTGTCCTCCTTCACGCAGCTTCCCTCTCTCAACCTCACACAGAACCATCTCCTTCCTACTGCATTTTCCTCTCTGCAATCTTCCCCTGCTCTCTCCACTCTGCTTCTCTCTGTCATGCCAAGCTCAACTGAGCAAGGTAAGAAAAAAACCAGCAATGTCAGCAGTGGAAACTTCAATCTGGACCAGCCAGAGAATAGAGCATACAAGAAAGCTAAAGGCACAAGCTCCTTTAACTCAAGTAAGAAAAAAAGGAACGACGCCCAGACATGTTTGATGATACTCCCAGACACCACCGAGGAGCTTGAATTGGACCCAAAAATAAAGCCAGAGGAGGAGCCCGAGTTGTATTCAGAGCAAGAGCCAGAGTCTTCTTTCCCTGGTGGGGATATGTTTGATGAGCTTTCTGAAGGTGAATCTTCAAATATTGAAAATTTTGATGAGGGTGGTGAAAAACATTAGCTACTTTTAATGTGAAAAAACGATTTTTTTTAGTGGTTTTTGTTTATCCTATATATGTTTTGTTAAATATCCTTTTTTGTAATTTTATATACAACATCAACTGTAACTATAATTTTAACCAAATATATTATGTCATGATTTTTATTCAAATAAAATCAAACTATAATTTTAATCAAACACACATTATATATATATATATATCAACCACAGAAAAAATGTTTTTTTTAAATCATTTTTTATCAATCATAACTACAATAATTACCACAAAAATAAACATTCTCAAAATACCTATTTGTTTGCGTGGTTGCTTCTGCAAACATTATGTTTGGTTATGTTAAAAATACAGTTTAATTTTGATGGGATCCATTATAATTCATGTTTTGCACGTGATTTTGGTGAAGTAGCTCCTGGCTGCTTTTTGAATTTCAATGTTTACATGTACAGTGCAATTCACTTGCACTATACACGCAAACAGTGCAAGTGAATTGCACTGTTTTGCACTGTTCATGTGAACAGTGCAATTCACTTGCACTGCTCGCGTATTTTTTTTTGGTGTGTATATTTTTTGTAAAAAAAAAACTAGTTTAGAGTAAATTAAATTTACTCGTATTATAATGTAAACAATATTTTTTTTTTGAAAAATTAGTGCAGAATATCAAATCAATTTTATTCCTGATAATATTTTATCTAATTTTATTACACGCTCAAAAAATTATGAAAACTGTAGTTCTTGTCGGATGAATTTTGTACGTAATAAAATTGTAGATGGTTTAATGGAATAATAAAAAATATTTTATATAAAGTATTATTTATTTCATGAAGTAATATCAATAGTTAAATCTACAACATTTAAATTAAAAACCATCAATATTAATATATATTTTTAAAATTATTTTATAACCTCAATTTCAAAAGCATTCTTAACCAAACACATTAAATTACTTTTTCTGCAACTTCAATTTTAACCACAGTTTTAACCAAACACTTATTTTTTCAAACCAACCTCAACTAAAAGTACTTTTTATAAAACAAATTTTTTTCAAACCACAACCACAATAGCTACCGCAATACCAAACACACTTGTGTTTTTAATTATGGAACCATTAAAAAATTAAGTTTAAAAAACAATATTTGAGAATGAGTTTTTATATGTTTTTGTAACTGAGTTATAAACTTTGTTTTTGTATTTTAAAAGCGTTTTTGAAAAAAATTAATTTTTTTACTTTAAAATAATATTTTTTTATGTTTTTAGATATTTTGATATGCTGATATAAAAAATAATTTTTAAAAAATAATTTTAATGCATTTTCAAGTAAAAAACACTTTGAAAAGCAATCGCAATCACACAACTACCAAACATCTTATACATGTTTTTTACTGTACATAAATCTCAATCATAATTTTTACCATATCTAAATTCAACTAATTATATCTAACCACATTTTTTTTAAATTATTTTTAAAAAAATTATAACCAGCTACTTAAAAAAACAAACGAGTCTAAGAGGCTGCAAAACTCAGGGAAAAGATGAAGAAGCCAGACCTCCAACAAAAATTTACACGCACCCTGGAATCAGCAATTTTCTATTCCAAAAAACAGATAACGAATATTTTCCTTTTTGAAGACTCGAATTAACACGCCTCACAAAACCAAGCAAGGATAATGACATCGATAAATGCTCAAAATCAGACCCCACAAAATTGATACTTGGACACATTTGTCAACACAGACAATTCTTTCTTTTCAGAGGGAATTTTCTGTTGATCCAATAATCAATTATTCATCTCTGGAATGCTAAATCATGAGAGGAACTCACTGGATTATGTTGCTGATAGTTTCCTCTCCATAGTTTCCGTTAACAAAATCAGATCGTGTGTACGACGCAACTTTAAACGTCGGAAATCAACTCTCAGGGTTTTAGCTTCTAAACTGATTTGTTGATTTCTGAGCATGCAATTATGCATGCAGTATTCCTTGTTTGGTTCCATATTGACAGTTGGTGCAATGATCGGTGCAATCACAAGCGGACCAATTGCTGATTATATTGGTCGTAAAGGGGTAAGAAAACAGATGATATTATGAATCCCTAATCTTTCAAGATAAACTAGCGAAGGATTCTGTTCTTACATGTTTTTTCCAGAGAACATCCACCTAACAATACTGTGTTCATGTGGGATATAGGCGATGAGATTTTCTTGCACCTCCTGTGCTGCAGGATGGCTTGCCATTTACTTTGCTAAGGTTTGTGTCATCTTAATAAGCATAAAAAAATGATCTTTCCAAATAAATGACAATAAATCTTATCCTGTCTTGGTTCAATATGAAAGGGCGCTCTGGCATTGGACATTGGGAGATTGGCAACTGGATATGGAATGGGAGCGTTGTCCTTCGTGGTACATTTTATTTCCCGTCTAGCATTTGATTAATATAAAACATGTTACTGATGAGCATCATGTCATTATTGATCATGACCAGGTACCTGTTTTTGTAGCTGAAATTGCACCCAAAAACCTTAGAGGAACGTTAACAACTGTGACTCAGGTAAAGATTGCACACAGCGAAATCACGTACACTATTTTCATAGTTAAATTTGTATTCCCATGTTGTGACCGTCTAACTTGATGGATTCTTTCTGAATAAAAGAATATCAAATAGACAATGCAGATCATCCATAACGACAAATTACACATAAGGATTACTATTCACAACTCGTTACATTATCATATCTTCAGCTTATGGTTGCTACTGGAGTGTCTGTTGCATTCATAATAGGGACAGTACTGAGATGGAGGGTTTTGGCTTTGACTGGTATGTTTACTCTGTCCATTTGCATATTCAATCATCAAAAGAAAAATAATGCAACGGATAGTAAGTCAGGGAGCTTACCTTTGAAGTCTTGCAGGACTTATCCCTTGTGTAATTCTGCTTGTTGGCCTATTTCTCATTCCAGAGTCTCCCAGATGGCTGGTAAAAAACAGCAATATTTATATATAAATGACAAAGAATAACATATGCATGACACACTATCTGATGAATCCAGGCAAAGAGGGGGCGTGAAAAAGAGTTTGAAACCACATTACAGAAACTTCGTGGCAGGGCTGCTGATATATCTTACGAGGCAATTGAAATCAAGGTTCCCAGTTTGTAGTCTGCATTAGGATTTCATTGTAAATGTCTCAAAATTTACAATAAAAAATAAAATAGCGAGTACTATGTCAATTGTCTGACAGGATTATATAGAAACTCTGGAACGCCTCCCAAAAGCCAAACTGCTAGACCTATTCCAAAGAAGAAACCTGCGCTCAGTCCTTGTAAATATTTCATTACTTTCTACTGATCTCAGTGAAAAATAAGTATTCGCTCCACCACAACCTTTTATTTTAACTTCTTAATTATTTTCCAGATAGGAGTTGGATTGATGGTTTTGCAACAATTTGGAGGAATCAATGCGGTTTGCTTTTATGCCAGCTCTATCTTTGAAGTAGCAGGTAAAGAAGATCGAATAACTCAAAGTTTGAACTGGCATGCTGCTCAAAAATTCATGATTGATGTTCTAATTTTCTGAGACTGATATTTCAGGATTTTCTCCGTCTGTTGGAACCATAATCTATGCCATCCTTCAGGTTTCTAACTTCCCAGAATGCTAGTCAAATTAAAAAGAAAGTTTAATTGTCTCAACTCGCTTGGAATTGATTGAAACAATTCCATTTTGCAGGTTGTGGTTGTTGCCCTAAACACAACCATTATAGATAAAGTTGGAAGAAAGCCTCTTTTACTGGTAAAGTTTTGTTCACGTCTCAGTTAGAGCTTCCTCAGACTAGCCACCCCTTCACATATTGAAAGCTGTACTTTCTTTGCGTAGGTTTCTGCATCAGGACTGGTCATCGCCTGCCTAATAACAGGGCTTTCATTCTATCTGAAGGTTATAGTCAAACTCTCATTCTCATATATACCTTACAGGTTATAATTCATGATGCTGTCTTTTCCAGATATATAAATATTTAGAGATACCTTGTGTGTAAAACAGGTTCATGAATTAGCACTCAAGTCAGCTCCCATGCTCGCTGTAACTGGCATAATGGTAAGGCTACAAGTTTTCTCAAACGATATCACTGTTAGCTTGGATTGATCTTCCTAAAGAGTAAAAACAATTAACGACAAAAAGCCCCATATATTCCCATGTTAAATCTGACAATCACTTTTCGATTTTAGCTATATATAGGAACATTTTCGGCAGGAATGGGTCCAATTCCTTGGGTTATAATGTCAGAGGTAATCTAAAACTCCATTCAAGGCTGATAACTCCGTCTCCATATATATCGGATATATCCCCCCAACATAAACATTATCTTTTTGTTGCAGATATTCCCTTTGACTATCAAAGGAGTTGCTGGAAGCCTAGCAACACTAGTGAACTGGTTCTGTGCATGGGCAGTTTCCTTCACCTTCAACTTCCTTATGTCCTGGAGCTCCTATGGTAAATAAATCTAAAACTTCATTTTATCAGAAGCAATTTAACATTAAATTGTAAAGCAAGATGTGCAAGCCGAAATCTGATTTATCCAAGTCTTGTTTTCAGGTACATTTATCCTTTATGCTGCGATCAATGCGATGACCATAGCGTTTGTGGCATTGCTGGTGCCAGAAACAAAAGGAAGAACCCTGGAACAAATTCAAGCAGCCATACGTTGATGCTTGGAGCTGGAAACAAAGCACACGCTATCTCTAATGATATAACAACCGTTAAGTCATTGAAATAAATAAAGAACATCAACAATAAATCAAGTAGCTACGGCCTGCTTGCGGAAACTAAAAAATAATAACAGTTATTTGTTTTCGAAGTTTGATGTGTATTAATTTTGGTTTGAAAAGCTTGTGTTCCATTCAAATGAACGGAGAAGTTTCCTGCTGCCCATTGCAGATGGAATTCCTACAGCACAATACATGGTAATCTCTCAAACCACCACATTTTTTTTCGAACTTGAGAGAAAGACATTGATGCTAGTTGAGCTCGCAGCCCATCCCTGCATATTTATTCCTTGTTTTATCACTAGCTCATTACCTTTGCTCCCAATTATGGTTGTCTAAAAGGAAACTTAATTTTTTAGTGTACAAGGATGATTATATTCCTAAAATAATAGTTCAAACAATTAATATTTACCAACACGTAAAACAAAAGCGTAAAGCATCAACACATAATTCACTGTTGATTGAACAAGGAAAAAGTTATTTTACCGATTTCAAACAAAATCATTTAACTTGATATTATATTATGAGAAAAAGGGTCTTTTTAATATGATTCATATTAAAAAGGTTACTTCCTTAACATTTTAGATGGATATTTAACATTTTAGATGCATAGTAAAATGATACAAATACACTTAAAAAAATAAATAAAATTGTAATAAGTGAGCTTTTTTTATTTTTTAAGGTTTTTTTAGTTATAATCAATTTGAATGAAAGATAATTTAATCTTTTAACAAATATAAATATAATTAGAAAAAAATAAAAGTAGATGGACACGCGCTAATGAGTGAGAGCCCCTTGTGCTTTTTTGACGGCGTGTGCAACATCTTTTAATGGTCAAATGCTTCATTCTGCGATGACATTGAAAGTATCACGTCGTCCTCTTTCAAAAGGTAAAGCACGTGTGCATGATAAACCTACTATTGGGTTCTGATGGATTTTTTCTTCTCGTCCTCTTTCTTTTCTCTTTATTTGCCTCGGATTTCACACCGGCCCTTTAAAAAATAAAATGTTTCCTTTTAATTTTATATTAGATTTAATTCTTATTATTTTGATTAATATTTTAAAAAATGGATGATCAAGAATTTTATAAATTACCCCAATCCTGAATTTTCTTTTTCTTTAAAATATTTTTTTAATAAATTTTTTCTACTTTTTATATATATAAAAAAATTATTCTTGAAGCATCCTAAATAGAAATTCTAATTAATTTTTTTTACAATTAATTTTTTTATATATATTTTTTTAACTATATCCTAAACAGAAATCCTAATTAATTTCTTTAAATTTTTATTTTATTTTTTATGGGCTTTTAGATCTGACGGTCATGCTAGATCAAAGAACCTTGAGTCTGGTGACGATGCTAGATCTAATTGGCAATTAAATTGTTTAAAATTATTTATAAATGAATAAATTTAAATATTTACCAGATTAACCTTTTATTTTATCAAATAATAATTGATTTATTTAATTTTTGAAACACATAATATAATTTATAATTGCTCTTAATTAAAAATTATGGACAAAATTGAATTATATGCCACATGATTATACATTACTAATAAATAAATTAGTTTTTGATTCGTAGAAAAAATTGAAGCAGACACTACTATCATGCTCTAAACAACAACTAAGAAAAACTTTGATACTATCAATTTTTGTTTAAAATAGTAAAAACAACATAAAATAGTAGCAAAAAATAATCGATAAAAAAATTAACAAAGAGTTCAATTTATTGATGAGTTTTGAGGTAGAATAATTATTTTTAAATTTTAATGTTTATATTTTTTGTTGATTTTTAAATCTTTTTAGAGTTTTGATAATCGAAAAATGACAATACTATATAGTTTAGTTGTCAAATTGCTTATTTATATTATTTTGAGTTTTACATGGTGCATAAATTAAAAATAAGAGTAATTTGTATTTTATGCTGCATTTTATAAAATATTCAATTTTTATGAATTAATAGTTTTCTTTTTAAAATTTTTACTAATATTGGTAATTTTATTAATCAGATGGGTTGAATTTACTTTTATATATATATATGCTAGACCCTGTCCCAACTCATGTTAGACCCAAGCAAACAACAAATAAAGAGAGGATAATAATGCAATTTAGTTATCAGGAGAGAAAAAAGAAAGAAAAAGCTCAAACAATCAATCACCAACGACAATCCAATAATGATATGTCTACATGCGCCGCTTTATGTGGAAGCGAGCACGATTGTGCATCTAGTGATATGATGAATGAACATATTTGACCATCAAAAAACATCTCACATGCCTCCTTAATGACACTGAAATACCCCTAAAGGCAAAGCTTCTTTTTTGTCTTTTCTGAGACTAAAATTGTTATTTGCTTATACTTGAAAATTGAGGAATCCTTGGGGAAGAAAGCCAAAGAAACATTTATCCGCTCGCAAAAAGATGAGAAATTAAAAGTGAAACTACTATTACAATCCACAACAATCCACAGTAAAATGTCTCTTGGTTTATAGTGATTTCCTCACACCATTTTGCTTTTGTTATAATTTGACATAACGGTACAATCATGATTTGAGATTTTTTTTAAAATATTTTTTTGTGTTTTTGGATTGTTTTGATGTATTAATATCAAGAATAATAGAGAGCTATGGAACTTCAGTTTTCCCTTCTTCCTTGTTCATCTGTTCAGTTACCTGCCAGAACAACTCTGATTTTTTTACTAGATTCCTTAAGAATAAAAATCGTTCCCCCAATGACCATCAAAATGAGA
Organism: Populus nigra; assembly: GCF_951802175.1. Classification (NCBI taxonomy): domain Eukaryota; kingdom Viridiplantae; phylum Streptophyta; class Magnoliopsida; order Malpighiales; family Salicaceae; genus Populus; species Populus nigra. The sequence goes on along the minus strand of NC_084853.1, from coordinate 39,665,847 downwards.
AAAGATTTGCTTACCTACAGGTAACCATTCTATCTCCTTCATCATTAAAAGAAAGTGCCCAGGCAGTGGAAGAGAGACTGCTGAGTGGAAAACATGCCTCGATCAATTTGATTTGATCCCTCATTTTGCAGAGGGAGCTATTGATAAACCAACAAATAGCATGAACTAGAGCAACACAAAATTGAAGTCTATGCAAAAGCTAACTATATCAGCTAAGCCTACATAATGATTAAATATACGAAGAGCCCATCTGTGAGAGTAGCACAAAAGCAAAAGGTGGGGGGAGGAAGGAAGGAAGGGGGGGAGAGGGAGAAGGGGAGAGAGAGTACTTGCTAGATTCACGTAAGGTTTGAACACAATGGCAATCACCAGTACCATCCTCAGCCCAAACCTGTATTTCTAAGAAAACATTAATGTTGTTTTCATACTTTTTAACTTATTTCGAAAGCAGAAATGGAATTTTTAAAGAAGCTTTATTTCAGTGGAAATAAGAGCAGAGATGAGCAATTTTACCTTGTCATAGCTAAACAAAACATCCATAGCTGGATGCCATTTAACCATTTTAAGTGTCCTTGGAAAAACCGAAACACACTCGGATTCATTCCCAGGCATTACTTCCCAAATCCAAACAGTTTTATCCCAACTACACGTCTGAAGGAGCGAACCAGATGCATTCCAAGGCACGCTTTTCACTTCATTTTCATGACCCTGAGAAGTGAAAGATCAGTCCCGGCTCCCGGGCATGAGAAGATTTTATCAAACTCAAAAAAGGCAGCAAAAGCCAACATTTTTTATCAATTGAAATACCTCTAAAGCAGCAACACATTCGAAATCACCACCATTAATTTCCCAAATGGAAGTTGTGTCATCGAAGCTGGGGGTTGCCAACAATTTCCCAGAAGGAGACCAGGCACACACGACCGAACAGTTCTAGTGTGTTTCTTCCAGAACTGCCTGCACTGCAGACATCCCATAATTAATCATAAAAATCTTCCAACGGGAAAACCAACTAAATTAAACAATTTCCTAGATATCCAGGAACCCGGCCCAACAGTTCTAGTATGTGTTTCAATTGGCATTAGCGCCAAACTGGCCACTCGTTTATATGACTTGCAGCCGAAGGGAGTGGCATGAGTTCCTCGATATTAAATAAATAAAAAAAAGATAAACAAGGGGAAAAGGGAAAAAAGAAAACCTTGCAATGCCGAAGGCGATTGGAAGGAGTCTGCTCCAGATATGATCAGTCATATCACCGCTACTCAAGCGAAGACTGGAGGAATATTAGAAGTTCCGGTGGCTGGATTCCAAACTAAGCTCCAAACCCTACCGGTGTGGCCTTCAAGTGTTTGAATCTCCTTCAGCTCCATATCGCCACTGTACACATCCATGCTCAAATGTTCCATTTTTTTTTTTGAAAGAGTAGTCAAATAATTCACGACGGCGTCATTCAATTCTATTATTCTTATTTTTACTATTTTAATTAAATATTTAGAGCTGGTTTGATCCTTGCATGCCCAAGTATAAATCATATTTCTTTGTTTATTGCAGTTTTCAATCCTTGGTTTTTTTTTTATTACAAGAGGGCATAAGGCCCAGACCCAAAAACCAACAAGAAAGCCTAAAATTACTTGTCCCAGCCTAAACCCTATCCCAAAATTAGCGAGGCCATCTGCACAGCAGATGGCCTCTCTCTATTTTGGATTTTCACTTTATTGTTTCTGTTTTACGCCACATTGGCGTTGTAGCCTCGAAACTTATTAAGTACACCCAAATTGAAAACATATTTCCATCACAAACAAAAGCCTGAAGCACAAGAGGTTTTGAGACTTCCTGACTTGTTATTTGGTTTCTTATCCATGAAATGAATCCAAGCTTATAGTCAGAACAGCAGATTCTTCCATAAAACCAACAATTTCACGATTCCTAATGATTTTTGGTGGTTTATATTGACCAGCTGGTGCCCCATTCTTGATGGCCATTTGTAATATCCCATCAAAGCTACCAGACCTTACAACAGATACCAGCAAAGGGCCTATCTCTCCCCTATCCTTTTGCACCTTGTAAATTTCTCCCAAACCATTCTCAAGAGAGGAACAGCACCTCTGCAGAGCTTCAACTGATCCCTGCAACTTCTCCTCCTGTAGAAAATCACATCCCTCTCTAAATTCTATGAAAACCTTCAACCGCTTTGGACTCAACTCAAAATCTGAGAAACTTGCGAACTCCACAACTTCTGCTGCCATTGAATGCTGAAAACTCTCCATAGCAGACATCAAGTCTTTCTCAGTTATTATCTCATACCCAGTTTTAGGAGCTCTCATCACGAACTCTACTAGCGGAGACGAATTATGAAAACCAACAACTCTCACAATGTCACCCAAACGGTATCGATACAATCCTCTGTAAGTGGTCACAGCCACCTCATACATCTTCCCTACCTTGACACCTGAAAAATCCACAGTTTCTTCACCGACAACACTGCTCTCATTCAAATCAAAGGGGAGAAATTCAAAATAGGCTGTGGTTGGAAGCATAACAAATCGGGTTGACTCTGGAGGTTGCTGGATATCCAAGTTAATACCCAGGCAACATTCTGATGCAAAATAATCTCCACCTAAAATCATTACATCTCCCGCGTAG